>NW_004797454.1:1012180-1045317 GCF_000002075.1 Aplysia californica
CGTAAAGAAGGATTGGAAATACATTTAGCTACAGCAATTCTCCGTCTTATTTATGAGGTACATTTACAATAAGACATAATGTATTATTATAATACTCTTCTGAGACGCTCTTCTGAAGGTGGGAAGGGAAGGAGAAGAGGGAAGAGAGGTGGGAGGGAAAGGAGAAGAGGGAAGAGAGGTGGGAGGGAAAGGAAGAAGAGGGAAGAGAGGTGGGAGGGAAAGGAGAAGAGGAAAGAGAGGTGGGAGGGAAAGGAAGAAGAGAGCAGGCGCAAGAAGACACAGGCCAAAGTCCGAACGCCTTGTTAGAGGTCACCGGAGGATTCTTAAAACTGCAACAGTGTGGAGCAAAGACGGACAATTATAGAGAAGGTAGTGTACAGTGTAGACATCATTTGCCTACAAGAAACCAAGCTAGGTGAATCCAAGACTTTTGGAGCGATGGGGTTCAAGTAGCCGATTTACAATAGAAAAGGATATGGTCAGCTGATCATGGTGAAAAATGAGTTTGAATACAGAGAGTTAGACGTCAGCAGATGGAACACAGACAACCTGCATCGTGTTGCCATAGAACTTCAGAAGCAACCAGCTAGGAACATTATAAAATTAATGTTTACGCTTGCGATTGCATAATGAGAGTAGAAGAATGGATGATTCTTGACAAGATGTAGAAAAATCTACCTTGTGGATCGATCTTCTGTGAAGATTCCAATGCAAGGGGAGACTTGTAGGGGAATATCATCACCAACCCACAAGGTGAAGCGCTGGCGGATGCTCTGGATCACTGCGACCTTATATGTATTAACGATGGGTGTATGCCCAGAATGGCAATGAGGCCAGGGGACTCGGACAGTGCAATCAATCTAGCCATCACCAGCCTACTGACCTCAAGAGTCAATAAATGGAGTACATTAGGTCATCATGGAAATGATCACTATCGGTGCACTGTCTTTGTTAAGAGAGGAAGCAGCTGCATTCAAAGGAGATCGTCAAAAGTCTTCAGATACCTTATTAGTAAAAATGACCCAATGCAGCAAGCCCAAACAACCAGAAAAAGCAACACACCAGCCATCAAGCAACTCCCATGGTGGAACGCTGAGCTAGAGGTACTGTGGAATGATAAAAGGAGAGCCTTGAAAAAGTCACAGAAGAATACTTAGCCAAACAGGCATTAAGCAGGTTCAAGTTGGTAGTCAATGAAGCAAAGGGCAGAAAATAATATTAGGAATTTTGTGAGGAGGTATCTTCTGACAAAGCACTGCGTAAGTTTTGGGATCTGTATAGAGCAATGAAGAACCGACAGAAAAATAAGTCAGTACCAGACTTTTAACAAGCTGACAACATCTGGGTTAGAATAAGCGATGAGGAGAAGGGAAAGGCCTTATTCAATCAGTATCTAGAACAAACTAACAAAAAAAACAAATTAAGCTGACTGAAAGACAAAACGTGTTGAAGAACCTCCAAATGCACTTCACAAGCCAAACCTCTGAAGCTGTGCTGACATCTGAAACCGTTAGCGCACCACCATGAGCGGAAAAGACACAGCACCTGGACCTGATGGCTTTCGAAACTCTCCTAAGAAGCAGTTGAGTGAGCCAGACCTGGAAGTTTTAACATAAGCCTTTAGCAACAGTCTTGAAAATGGACGGATACCGACTGACTGGCTGGACAGACATCTGGCACAAGTACCCAAGCCTGAGAAACACCCAAGCAAGATTGCATTCTACAGATTCATCACCATGCAGAACACAATAGGGAAACTACCCGAAAAGCGTGCGGTCCCAACGCTGACAGATGATCTGTAGGATAAGAATCTGCTACCCCCTACTTTAGGCAGCTATTGTAAAAGCAAAGACACTAAAAATGGATAAACGCTGCAGTCCTGGCCTCTGATGTGTATGATGGTTTTGAGCGGGGTGAAGAAACAGTAGTGGTTGCATTAGATTTAGAAGACGCGTACAGCCGGGTACAATGGGATACTGATGAAGACGCTAGTCAACATGAGAATCACCCAAGCGTTGATTATCTGGATTGAAGACGCAGTGTTGAAGAGGACAGTGGCTCGTGGGCATCAAACGCATGCACGATCACACATGGCTTACATCAAGGCTCTGCCCTATCACCTGTTTTGTTTAACGTGTATACAGTAGAAATCACTTCTAACCAATTGGAAGGCCATGGCAGGACACTAAGCTTTGCGGATGATGGTCTCGCATAACGCAAAGGGAAATACAGACATGTGATTGCCAGCAGTGTACAGAAAGTGCTTGATAGAATTGGAGCATGGTAGAAGCAAATAATGGCAAAATCAATCCTGGAAAAGCGACAGCACTTTTGTGCTCCCTCAACAATCGAGCAGTGAAATCCCAGATGCCAGATGTCTACATCAAAGGCCAGACAATCAAAAGAGAATAAATACTGCGCTACCCCGGAATAGTGTTTGTTAGGAAAGGAGAACGTATCGAAAATCATCACAAAGGCAAGAAAAAGGCTGAATGCAGTGAATGTGATGGCGAAAGACAAGATGCCAGGGAGAAATTTGGTCTTACTCTTTGACATGCTTGTCTTGTCTAAAGTAGGTTATGGTTTTGGTCTGCTGACACTGTCCAAGGCGCAACTTAGAAGGCTGGACGTGATCCAAAACGAATGTATGAGAGTCATACTCGGCTGCACAAAAGATACATCAGCTGCTGCAATACGATATGGGCTAGGTCTGCCCGGCATGAAAAAAAGACACAAGCTCGCACAGGTCAAAGCTTATCTGAAAGTCTGTGCAGATCCACAGCATCCTCTTCATGACAACGTAGGTCGTCAGACTAACCCAAAACTCAAACGGAGCACGGAGTGGATTACCCAGGCAATGCAAACCATTGAATAATTGGTCTCACTATGGCCATAATCAGACGAGAGGAGACATAGGTACAGCTTGCAGACGAGGTGAAAGACAGATTCCCTCCGGTGATTGCAACATTGAAGCGTGGATGTCGTGAATGGCCTGAAGTAGCAACGCATGCTGAAATCTAGACCTTAATTGAAGAGAACTGCAGAGGGGATTAAATCATCATCACAGATGGCTCTGTTTAGCGTGGGATCAAATCAGGCTGGGCTTACACGGCTTCTTGCCAAGGAGTAACAATCCAGGAAGCATCTGGAGCAACGGGCCTCACTACATGAAGCATGTGCATGGCCATCACTGAGGCTCTTAAATGGCTTCGGACTAATGGAAACCAGCAGGCTACCTTTCTTGCAGACTCAAAGAGCACCCTGGATAAGATCCTGACCGGCAGCCTGTATGAAGATTGATTTAAGACAATCCAAGACAGCCAAATCAGACGCCTTCAGTGGATCTTCTGCCCAGGACATGCAGGAGTCAAGGGAAATGAAAGAGTAGATAAGCTAGTAGGCTCCGCAAACATAGAGAGAATGCTTACCCTCGATTCTCCAACTGTAATAGCCCTTGCCCGATACCACCTAGCCAGCAGCCGTGAAGAGGAATCCTTCACGAAGGAGATTGTGATGAGAAAGGAGTACAGCCTGGGGAAGGCAGGAGGAGCAGCTTTCGTGACCCCATCAGACGCTACAACAACCAGCGGATGAAAGAGACAATCAGCCTACCCACACTGAAGCGGACCCATATGAAGAGGGGCGAGGAAGCATGGAGCACCCCGTCTTCCTAATACCCCACTTCTACATTCAACTATTCAAAAATTCAAGTATAATATGTAAGGCAACGTGATGAAATCAGTCGCTCGTCAAAATAGTGAAAGTGGAGAAACTGACATTTTTCCACTGGTTTAGGAATTTTCGTATAATTTTTCTTTTTTGGCTCAACACCTTTCATGCCCTTTAAAGAACACATTTCTGTGAGGGCTGTACTGAAAAAGTTGATTTAAGGCGTAAGAGATGTAAATTTTCAGTTCAGTTTCCATGGGCTCTCAAGCTTAGGAAATAAATAAACTTTGGCGGCCATTTTCTCATTACTTTTACCTCTGAAACCAGGCCACCCCAATTCCTTCAATCTCCAACATTTTGACTTGTATGCAAGATAAATAGATATTGTTTTCATCTAAAGCAAGGCAAATGGACAAGCTTTAGAGGATACCAATAACTCCATTTGCCCCAAAATTAGCGAGAGCCTGATTCCACTGCGTCGTGACACATACATATATTATATATTTAAACTTTTGAACTTGTTCTATCTTCTCACCTTCGCTTGTGAGATAACCAAACGGACGTTCTGCTTTTCTTTCCAATTAAAGACACAGATGAGATGATATTATCATGCATTCTGGAGGGTTTTTTCTTTCGTTCACTTTCAGTCAGTCACCACGATACCTTTAACAAATTAAGGTCTTTTTTCTGAAATTACAATTATTGAAACTGTATCATCAGCATCTGTTGACTTCAATATTTTCTCTTTATATTTTGAGATCTGGACGTCTTTCCAGATTCTCCAATTTTCTTTTTCACAGGGTATTAATTATCGTATTAAAGAGATTATGGGTGGGTGGTTGGCGGGTGCTCTGGTGGGGTTTGCTTCTTCTTTCCCATCAAACATCTATCGTCATTATCTCCCCTCCTTTTTTTCTGAGGTTGTTACTCTCTTGTAACACCTCTAATCTTCGGTCCTTATATGACCTTATTGTGTTGCAAGTGCCTTAAAACACTTACTAAAACTAAAAAGAGAGTATGGTGACATAAGACACTTAGATCCCATTGTAAACCTTTCATATTCTCTATAGGCCCCTACTCTTTGTCAAGTCAAACCGCACCACTTTTAATAAGTCTTAAGCCATTTGCGCCTGCGCCCATTTCTTCCATTGCCGTGCTAAAAATAAATAGGACCAACACAAAAAACAAATTCCTTTTCAGAAAGTTAAGTGATAGTCAGCTGTCAGGCACCAAGCACTAATAGGCAGAATATTAAAGCCAGGAATAGAAGGAAAAGGAAACCACTTTAAATGAAAAAGTTGGAAGAATGGAAATATGTTGCTCCTCACAGAATATCTAGGTCTATGCTTTGTTATTTTTTAAAAGCCAGGAATGCTCAATCTGATTCAATTTTTTTTTATCTGTTGTCAAACTTTGACATTTTTAATTGTTTTAGGCTGCTATAAACATCTCGTAGCGCAGTAGCCATTGCCACGGATCAATAATAGGACTAGATGAGAGTAGCTGGGCTTGGTTCAAGGAAAGAGAATACCATGACAAAACCTCTACAAAAAACTGTCGAGAAAGCACGTCATTGGATTTGGTGGTAGAGAAATGACAACAGCTGGAGTGAGTCTTGATGGTTGACATCAAAGACAATAATTGACCTCACATCGGTGACAGGGTTATGTGCGTCATTACAGCTGTATAGAGGAAGATCCCCAAAACAGCAATGTATTCTCTCCTGATGATCTCCTTACTAAGTTCGGTGGAGCTTTCGGCTGTCAGCAGCTCAGGTACCTGTTCTGACCTAACTATAATTATAGGCGTATATAGGCATATAGGCGACGCCCAACATAAACAAAAGAATGAACAAAGCAGTGACGCATGCTAGCTGCAATTTCAAACCTGATGAAGGATTCTTTTTAAAAAAGAAAAAAAGAAAAAGAAATGGCGTATGTTCGCATGCCATTCCTCACCTCTCCTCATTCTGCGGAGATATCACAATGTTGTGGTTATAGAGTTCAAATTGTTTGTCAAGTAGGCGTGACGCCTGTCACATTGTGCCTTATCTTATCGTTCTCGTTTAGTTTGAGGAAAAAAGCACCTTGGGTTGCTGACAAACAAATTTTGAATGGAAAACACAAGCAAGATAAGTCAGAAAAACGCTGGGGAACGAGAGAAGTAAGGCTGTCCAATGACGCCTTCCAGTCGCTGGTTATTTTCTTGTTATGTTTTGTTGTTGTTGTTCCTTCTTTTTAACCACCCAAAAATGTTTTTAAGAATAATAATGGGTAGGAAACGAAGACCTAGCGGCGGTATATTATTCTCATCAGTAAAAAGGAAAAGGCAGCTCAAGGGCGAAGTAGAAAAAGAACAATAGAAAGTCCAGTTTACAAAACCTGATGGATCAAATGATGGTAGATGTGGCACAGCAGATCACAAACTTGAAAGATCGAAGTGTGGGTCCAAGTGGGGAAAACATTTTTATCGAGTACTTCGGTCTTTCTGCTAGGATGTATCCCTCTTGGCCCGGGACAGGCAGGGTCGAAAGCCAGTCCCCTAAAAGATCCAAGTTGGGTCGATTGGGGCGTAAAAATACCTGCTTTATTTTTTTCCTTATATATATATACATATAACCAGGGAGTAAAATTAGGGCCTGAAAATCTGCTCGATACATGCGTGTTTGCTAAGTATGCTAGATTTTATGCTATTTGTTTATAATAAGTTAAAACTCTACAGAACACTAATGGGTGGTTGAAGAGTGCTCTTATTTTCTTCTCACAAACGTCTATCGTCCTTATCTCTCCTCCATTTTTTCGTGTTTATTGTTGTCTGTGTAGTTAGTGATTCACCTTCAGCATCTTCAATGGCGTCAGTCGCCTTGTGGTTAGGCTGTAACACCTCTAATCTTCAGCACCTATATGACCCAATTGAGTTGCAAGTGCCCTAAAATGCTGAACTCAAATAACCCACCTCACAGGCAAAACACTCGGCTCAGATAAAGAGAAGAAAAAGAAGAATCCGGCACTTAGGCAGGGAAAATGGCTATACATTCATTCATAAGTTGTTGTCTATGTTTCAGATGTCTAAGATGGAGCAGTAGAGGCAAGAAGAGGGATTCTTTTGCTTATTTTTAATCACAGAGGTGTTTTTACACCCCCATCAATACCATATAGACCATTTTATTTTAGCAGAGCAACCCCAGCTGAGAGGGACCCAATGTCCTAGCAGAAAGATCGAGATACTCTATAAAAGTTTCTCCCTACTCAGAAACAAAACTCGGGTCTCCTGCAAGCTGCAGTAAAGCACAAACCACTACATCACAGATGCCAGTGAAACAGAATGTGATTGATAGAGCTAAGAGACACAGTTGGTTTTTTCACTACATATTTTTTACTGACAAGAAAAAAGGAAGAAGAAAGTATGTGGGGCAAATCTTTATTGGTCAAATGTCAAGCTACAAATTTTGTCTCCCCCTTAATTTTTCAATACCAAAGGCATATTATACTATTAGTGTAGGGTCTGTGAAACACAAATTGTAAAGACCTGCTCCAAAATCTTAGCAATATAATGTTCAACATTCGTTCAAACGCAGACGCGCAGGAATTGGATTTCTTCAGTATATCATAACAGATCTTTAAAAAAAATAACAACTTATGAACAGGAAAAGGTTTACAGAATGTCATTTGATGTTTTATTCTTCTATCTAGGAAAAAGAGTGCCACACAAATACACAATTCTCTCAGACTCAACGTCTCATCCTCGGTACACCACATTCTTACAGAGTTATAATACTTTATAAGACTGTATTTATTTACACCATGGGCAAAAGAGAACATAGCACTCAATAATTCTCTATAGAAACAAATATTTTGGTTCGAAAAATACAAGCATTACGAAATAAAGAACCACAAAAACTAAATACTGTTTGGAGTTGTGCACATAGCCAAGTATGAGCAAAATGATCACAGAGTTTATGGACAGACGCAAAGCACAGAGAAAACATTGCAGCAGAAGAGAAAAACCACAACAGAACTGCTGTTTACTGTAGCAGATCCTGATCTCGAAACATCTTATTTTTCCCTGAACATATTCACACAAAAGCGAGAAATAAGGAAAGAGGCTCAGAGTTACTCTCTCAACACAATGTGGTTTTTTTCAGGAACAGCCTCTTATTTTTATCATAAAAAATGTGAATTTGTAGCAGAAACACATCATAATACTCTTTATGTCTTCATCGGACATAGGACTAAAAATTCATCACCGTAGAATATTTTGGAGAATCATTAGTTCAATAAAAAAGAAAAATTCAGATTGCTTGTGATTATGCCAAGATGGATGACTTCATCCTCTCAATACCGGTGAGGTTGAGATTCTTCTCAATCTTTGTCTGGGGTGCTGGGTTCAACCGCTCACGAATGCCCATGCACTGATTGTCCAGACGCAGAGAGTTGGCCTTGAGGGCAATGTCATCATTGAGGCGGTGGAGAGTCTTCTGTAGACCATCCAAGGCATGCCTGAGGAGAAGAAAGCAGGTTGTGGTCACTTGACTTCCATTTACAGAGAAGCAGACCAAAATTGTATAAAACTACAGTCCAAACAGTCTGAGACCGCCACCTGTTGTTGAAAAGAGAAGTGGCTATAATAGTCACATGGCCGTCCCACACAGTGTCATTATAAAGTTTTTGAAATAATCAAGGAAGGAAATGGGACATGGCTGTTCGTACAGGTAATTGTTTTATACAGGTGGCTGTTAGAGCAGGTGTGGTACTGTATTCAGCGCAAGCTTAATTTTAGTTAAGAGTTTTACTGCATTTTGCAACACAAATAGCCCACAAGCCAAAGATTAGAGATACTGCTACAAGAGAGTAACATACAAAGAAAGGAAAGAGGAGAGAGAAGGAAAGCAGATATTTGATTGGAAAGAAGGAACAAACAACACCAGAGCATCCACCAACCACCTACAATACAAGCTTGAGTTGAACTGCAAAGTTTACCAATCACTATGAAACAACTATATTTTGCTAGGAGTATTAGTCACATGTGAAAAGATAAAAAAACAGACCAATCAAAATTCCAACTTAACCTACCTGTCTGTAAAAGCAACAGACAAGAGAGATAGCAGACATAGAAGGAAGAAGAACAAGTTAGAAGCTTCTTCCTCCAAAACACTTATTAGTGATTAGGGAAAAGGAGTATGCATAATTTACCTGCGAGCAAAAGGGAATGAAAAGGTAAAATCCATAAAAAGTAACTAAACTCATTGCAATTTATTTTCAACTTGTTGAAAAGAGATGGACTGTTATAATGAAACTCTAAGTACAGTATAACACAGATAGCTCGAATTCATCAGGACCGGCCTCGGTAATTCAAGAGATACATGAACAGTGTACATGGCATCGGTTGTGTCAGAGAATCAAGGCAAGCAACAAAAATTGCTACTGTAGGGCCATTTGAATGATAATGAGTTGGTACAGGTAGTCAATCCATTCCCCCCCCCCCCCCCCCCCCCCCCCCCCGTCTGCCAGGGCCAGTGATGAGAGTGATGGTGATGAGGAGCAGTAGCGGGGTAAACTGGAAGTGTTTGCTGTTGTTAAGCTTTGTTTCTAGTTTGAAGTTGAAGTCATGGTGAAATGAAAAATGGGGTACTCCTTGATGTGTATGTCATGTGTGTGTGTGTGTGTGTGTGTGCGTGTGTGTGCATGTGTGTGTGTGTGTGTGTGTGTGTGTGTGTGTGTGTGTGTGTGTGTGTGTGTGTGTGTGTGTGTGTGTGTGTGTGTGTGCTGCTTCGGTGGAGGGGGGAAGGTGGTATTTTACAGATCCTGCCTTTTTGCGTTTTAAAAAAAAAAAATTTTAAATTATTATTTGTCTCAAGTGCACCTCAAAGGACACTGACTTTAGACCTCTATGGCAGCGTAATTAGTTTGAGTATTCCGCGTTTGTATTTGAGCTTTGCGTAATTTTCTCACAAAAAGAAAAAAGAAAAAAAAACGAGAGCGCAGTCACAGTTCAACGGATGTGTGATTTTGAGTCTTCTGTGCTCAACATATCCGTGTTATACTGTAGTTGTTAGTGACGCTAAAACAAAACAGAAAACAACATTAACATGCAACTGCATAGTAAAGAATATGGGCCTCCCAGCAGACCTTGCTGAAGGACTGATATAATATTTTGAAAACAAAAAGAAGATTTCTACCAAATCATTTGTACCCAAATACTGAGAGAACAAAGTTGAGCTACAGATACTATGGGTAGCAGTTGTACTTTTTTTTTATACTGAGAACGATATCTAGACAGTTAATGGGGCTGATGTTTTCTGACACTTTTTCAGGGACAGCGTCCCATTATTTGTGACTCATTAGCTATTCCCTTTAAGAATTCTGAATACAAGGCTCCAGTGTTTGCATTCTGCCCTCCCCCTGCCCTCCTTCCTTTCCCATCAATTATTTTTGAAGCAATATCTCTGTAAGTTAAACTGTATTATCTATATTATTGTAGATAGATGATCTTAAAGCAGTATGCATGATGCAACTTTGCTTGGGCGGTAAACATTGAGGAAAAAGACTGGTTATTTCTACTACTCTCCGTTCAGATCTTGACTTAGTTGATATGCTCCAAAAGAGAGGCATAGCATCAACATATGCGATGTAGTAGTTAGGCGCTCCGCTGTTTCATGAAGGAGACCCTAGTTTAATTCCTGAGGGGAGAGAAATTTTATTGAGGGTCTCAGTCTTCCTACAGGGATGTTGTATTTCTCTCAGCTCCAGTTGGCCCTGAGAGGCAGGATAGTTTGCCTGCCTCCTAAATGATCTAAATAGTGTTGATAGGGGCTTCAAAACACCTACATTTAAAGCAAACAAAGAGACTGCCAATACGTCTATGGGCAACTGAATCTGTATTCCATGTTCACTTACTGCGACTGCTTGAGTTTCTCCTCAAGGGCATGCTTGGATGCGTACAGCTGCTTGACTTCATCCACCAGCCCATACTGCGGAGCATCGCGGCACAGCTCTACATTCGGCCTGTAGGTTCTGTTCTCCAGTCTTGTCTCCGCCTTCTTTGTCGGCCGGATCTTGTTTCTGATGGCCTCCTCGATGCCACGGATGTCGTTCTCCAGCTCTGCGATCTCACCCTCAGTCTGAAAAATCAGGAATAAGCAATGCTTATAGAAGAAATCCAAGATTAAATATGAAAATTTTAATTAATTCGCTTGACGATACATTCTAAGTCATGAACAAGTATCTGACGGGTTTTATTTTCTGAGTATATTTCTTTTCAAGTCTTATTGGTGATCATCTTTTATCATTAGTAAAACTCCTCATTTCACCACTCTTGAAAATAAAGTTCAAAATACTTGAATTCAACTGCAAATCGTGCTATAAATAAGTGTTCTAAATATTTTGAAAAGAAAAGTATAATTATAATTTCTATGAACAACATTTGATTAAACTTTTTCATAACTGTTGCAATATGCGTTCAAATTCACAAACAGATCTACTTGTTTTCGTAAATTGGGAAGCCCCATGTTCTCACCTGTTGTTGAGACCAGCCAGATTCACTAAATAATAAATATTTTGACAGTTTTGGGTAAGACTTCGCCACGGGTCATTGTGAAAAGTGACATATGATGGAATCTTACACTGAGCAGTCCATCTGTAAATTGATGTGAAAGATAAGGTGACCCTCTTTTGCAACTTACGTTCTTCTTCTGCCATTCGAGCTCATCCTTGGCACGTTCAAACTCATGGATCCTCTTACGGAAGGCATACTCTGTGGCCTGTTTCTGAGCCTCCAAGTCATTGGCAGTCTGCTGAAGGGTGTGGTGGATCTGTTCACGCAAGCGATTGGAGGATTTCATCTCAGCCTCGGCGCGCTCCTTGTTGTAGCGGCTGAAGTCCTCCCATTGCTGAGGGGTTGTGCTCCTGCAAAATATTCCAAGTGAAAATGTTTAATTTTCATTCTTTGAAAAACGTTGTCTAAGAGAAAACTATGTAACACAGTGAAGACTAATATCAGAATGGTTGTAACCCTAACATTAATTCAAATTCATGAAGTGCATTCATTGTACTTTTGATTTACACCTACTATGCTGATTATAATATCTTCTTAAGAAACATTAGGTAGAAATTCTTTTTCTAAATAACAAGTTTCATGACAAAATGCAACAAATCCTATAATGTTTTAAGTTTGCTTGAAACTAATACTACTGTACCTGGCAAGGTGAGGCAATTTCCAGCATTAACTTCCTTTTTCCCAAACAGTTTTCTAAAGAAATGAAGTAAATGACTATTTTCCTAAAAAAACAAGACAAAAGTTTTGAATACGGTCAAATAACTTTTAAAAACATTTTCACTTTGCAGTCTATTTTATAAGAAATTAATTTCCAATTCAATTTAAGAACAACAAGAATTGAGGTTTTACTTACCCTTTAGGCACTCTCAGGGCATCTGGTTTGTAGCTTATGTTTGCTGACCTATCTGAAAGGTTGTACTGGTCAATGTCAATACCTAAAGCGATGTTCTTGTCCTGCAGATCTGCCTGCACCTGTTGTCTGGCCTCTTGCAGCAAACACAGTTGCTCGAAGGAGTCAGAGATTCTCTGCTGCAGCGACTTTTTGATTCCATCAATAACTTCCACCTCCTGAAAATGAATAAGCAGAATAGTTAGGCTTATTACCTTGGTCAAAAACAATGAAAAAGAAATAGACCTTAAAAATCTTGTTGGGGAGGGTACCAAATTACATCTCTAAAAGACAGTTTGCTTTAATTACCAAGTTTGAGTATTTGCAAGTATGCAAAATAATGGCACCATTTTGGCAGAATGTTTTACTAACTGTAAAACATTCTCCCTAAAGTTCACTCATTCTACTTTTTTCTTTGTAAGCTGCTGGTTTCCTTAATTAGTTCTTGTGATATCACTGGCTTAAGAATTCCTTTATAATGGAAATAAGGGGGACCAACAACAGCCACAAGTGAATTCCTTTCAATTGTGAGACTATGGTTTTGTTTAGACCTTGCTCTGCTTGACTAAAACCGTCAATGTGTGGCCAAGCTAAATGTCTCAGAGATGCTAGAGGAAAAAAAGCAGCGTCTATTCATCAGGAGAAGCCAATTTGTCACTTAATTTTAAGTATATAACTGTAGCCAGGTTCCCTAACCATGGCCATCTAATTTAAGACCCTCAGCATGGCTGAGCTCCCTTGGCATGACCATCGATGAGACCTGAACATGGCCATAATTTCTGTTTTACAACACTTACAACGCTATCATCACTAACAAGTACACAAAGCGAGGAAGGTGTTAGATATCTTAACAAAACAACCAATTTATAAACATCTATGATTTTACAAAGAACTAAGAGTGATTCAAACTTGGTTGAAAAATAATGAATAAATACAAATAAATCCATAATATATTGTACCAGCTGAAATAATGACAGCTCCAGATTAATGAGACAATTCTCAATAAGCATTATTTCCTCTCCTCTTTATTCATTCCATCCATTAAAATTGTCTGGAATAACAATTTTTGCAATTTCAAATTTAAGTAAAAGAGAGAGAAGAGAAGTTCACCAGCCCTTGAATAAAGATAACGAACTGGTGGTGACCCAACAATCAAACCTTGCTACACCAGTCATTTTGTTCTTGAGTTGAAGCACGTAAGGGATTCAGCTAGTGACTCGTCTCCTTTCTTTTTACCTACTACATAACCCTACCCAAGCCCTCTTCCTTCTTTTCCTTTACATGCTAACACAATATATACACATATGCAAAACCCAAACCACACACTTACTTGTGCTTCATTACAATTCATTATCTACCTATGTATCATTATTATCTAAGCATAAGAGTTCCCACTGTCATTATATGCAAATTCATGTCACACGCAGAGGCGAAGCGTCTATATAATCAAATAATCACTGCTTCCCTTCCTAATTTTGAAACATTGTCGCAGTCAAATTCACCCATGGACGTAAACCTCATAAATTAAATGTAAAAAGACGTTCATAATCACCAATGAACAATAGACTATACCTAACCTTCAAAACCGTTTCATTGCCACAGAAATAGCCTGTTCGCCCCTATCGGGCCACTCCATAAGCAGTTACAAGCTTTGAACAAGTAAGCTTAAAGTGAGGCTGGAAGAGTCAACCAATAGAGTTAAAGGGAACATGTGCATAGCAGTCAGAACTGTTTCATTGTCGCATATACCCTGTTCACCCCTTTCGGGCCATAGTTATAAGCACCCAGATGCGCTGATTAGGTATGCGAACTATTACACTGGTCGAGTCTACCTCACAGATGTGAGGGGAACTAACTCCTAATAATCCTTTGACTCCTGCTACTACACTACTAGTGTTTGGTTTTTTTCCTCGACTTTTTAACTTCCTATAATCAGATCGTGACCTCGATTATGACACCGGCTCCTGGCCGCGAAAGCTAGACAAAAAACAGCCAAATGTGAAATAAAAAATTAATAATTGGCATGCTCTACCAAAGTGTTTCGGCTGTCTGGTATAACATGCCATTGTAGTGCTGACATCTCTGCTTCTTTCCTTGGTGTTTGTGTGTTCAAATCTAAAGTTAAATTTAAGGTTAGTAAGAATAAATATTTAATAAAATACTTTCCTGATTATTTTAGCGGTTGAACAAGCATACAACATGAATTCCGGATTTGTTTTCATTCACAATTCAGAGTTGCCGCCTCCAGTGCCAGCAAGATTCTTGTGACTTGTGTGAGTGTGATATCTCCAGGCCCTATCTGGTTCCATTTCACTTTGATTACCCTGTCAAACAAGTCAGCCTTCGCCCCTGGTCACACGAGCAGCGAAGATTGGAGGGCGAGACAAAATATATATTATGTACGCTACTTGGTGTGTCCCCATACATTGCTGGCCTTAGTTGTAGCTTGACAGTCAAGTCTTCAGCAAATGAACAGTAGACTCAAATTAAATGTTTTTATCCCGATATTCAAACGCTCAAACATACTATGGTTCCAGTGTGCTGTTTGGCATTTTGTTATAATTTCTATCTATTTCTATTATTATAAATTACTTCCCCCAAATAGACATTTAAATTCTTAGCCTCATAATTTCTGGTGGGAAGAGTGAGACATGACTATGACAAGATATTATACTTAACTTTTTAATATCACAGTTCAACTCTCTTTTTATGTTCCATCGACCACTTTCACTCCTTTTCCCTCTCTCTCTCTGTCTCCCTGTAAACCCCCCCCCCCCCCCACCCTCTCTCTCTCTTTAAAAAAATATCTCTCTCTCTCCCTCACTCTCTATCTCTGTTTTCTTTTCTGGTGCGCATAACTCACAAAATAGGCCATCGACAAAAAGCTATAAAATTGCTTAGGAAACTGATCAACTGCTCTCAACAGATTCTTGAGTGTCACATTGGTAATCATGTCATTTTGTGTCTCTGCAACTCTACTTATGCTTTTTCCAGTAAAAGTCTACTCATTGCTTACATTCAGAACTTACTTGACCTACTAAGCACATCTCGGGTCTCCACTCTCTGTGAAGTCTCATATGAGCTGCCCTTACCTCAGGCACAAAAGACTTTATTCTCATCTGTGTCATTACCTTTCTTTTCACCACATCCTATTTTTTGCATTTATCCTTTTCCAACCTTTTGACCCTAGACTTTTTTGTTTTCTTTTTTCCTTATTTGAGCTTCTTTTCCTCTCTGGTTTTTTTTTTTTGGTTTTTTTTTTGCAGGTTCAGTCTCCTCCCGCAGCTTTATATTTTAAAAATTAATATTTTAATTTAGCAGTCTGTAGCAACTGTTTACTTTATAGAAAATAGATGTGGGATGATTAATAACTGTTTTGTACTATGATCTCTATTGACCACACTCAGATAAAAAAAACTACTGGACTTTGCCCTTATTGTTGCATACTCAGTTGCATGTAATTAAATTACTCCGATGAAAATTATCAAACAAATCTATTTTAAGCAAATGTCAAACAGATGATGGATATAAAAACTATTTGTACTATCCCCATATAAAACTCTTCCCAAATCATCGAATCACAAAGGATCAAAACAACCTACCTCAAACTATCAAAAGCCAAATACTGGTTGCTTGAAATAATATGTGTCAAAACTGGCCCGATCTTCAAAGAGTAGAGCCAAAAAAAAAAAAATTTGAAAGGTTTGATGAACTAAAATAAAGTCTCTCTGAGAAGAAACGACATGTTAAACAAATGATAAGGGCAGTTATATGAATTGGCCACAATCAGGTCCAGCCATGCCCTGGTCTTTCTACTCTATCCTAACACAATCAAATAACATAATTTTTTTCTTTTTCTGATTTTCAAACTAACTATACCCTGAAGGAATTTGTGCTAATCCTGCATAAAACACTTGCACCTTCATGGTAACTTTGAAATTTCAACAGTGCTCTACCATTTTAACTGATAATTCAGCAATGCAGGTTCCAAAGAAAAATAATTCCCTTTAAAGTTATTATCAAAGATAGTTACTGGGTGATACCATACTAAAAAGATATTTACATCCTCCGTATAGTTTAATGTGCCACTTCTAATCAAAAGAAAATCTTTTTCTTTGCATCTTCATAAGACTGCCATGCCCTCCCATATTGCATGTGGGTACTGAATTGATGTAGATTTATAAGCTTTATTTCATTAAAATTTTGCCTTTAATGCTTATACACATCCTTATATAAATCGCAATATTTAGTACCTATCATAAGGCTTCAGTGCATACACAAGTGTTGTGACAAACCTTGTGAAGCTGATTCTCTGGCTCATCCTGTACAACATCGATGCCCTTGCGGCCCTCTCTCAATGTCAAACACTCAATAGCAACATCGGTTGGGAGGTTCATCCGTTCTAGGGCATTCTCTGTCTCCTCCTTTGCTTCAGACAAGTCGGCAATCTCTTGATCCAGCTGTCCTAGAGTTCTCTCAAGAGTCTCTTTCCACTTCCTGATGTGGTCCACGCGGTCAGCCAGCCTTACATCATTGGAATATTGGTCCCATTTGGTCTGGATATCTGTCTCATTGCGCAGGAATCGGGACTCCTGCCGTACCTGAAAAATGATTTAATAATATTTAATATAGACGGTAAAAAATAATCTCAAAAGGTAATAAAAACTACTGAATCAAATAAAATGAGACACACTGTAACGAAAACATGCATTATTTCTTAAAGTTTGTCAATGGAATTCTTTTTTAAGAACAAGTTGCATAGATAACTACTATAATTTTGATAACATATGAGTTAATAATTAAAATGTAGAACGATTCTTTTTAAAGATCTCGGAGAGATTTTGATCAAGGACTTAGATAAGAACCACAACAGTTTTTCAAAAGCCATATGTAAGCATTAAAATGCCTTCAAAAAGTTGTGTACATGATGCACTCATACAGAAAGATCACTCACTGTTAATGGCTATTGTACTGGTGAGAATTAAAACTGAAGAGCCGACTACCAAAAAAATAATCATGTAATACAAGGAAAAAGCAGGACGGTAAAGAAAAATAGCATAAAATCAAAGTAAATATATGTTACTTGGTTTATTTTCTTCCCTTTTATACTTTGAATAAATGGATGATCAGATATTTGGAACAATAACTTAAAATGTCTTCAATACTATCAAATAATAACTGAAAAGAGTTTCCAAGAATCCTCCACCAGTATGTATCGATAAAAATTGAGAGCCACCTTCTCTTACGCTGAATGTACAAGAGAGCACTAGGTATTTAAATTAACCCATTACCTTACACAAAATAAGAAAAGAAAAACAGCTAAAGTCTTTTGTGCATACCTGATGAGACGCCGACCGCTGTCGCTCAGCATTTGTAGACTGTGTGTAACACTCAGTGAACCAATCTGGGGGCTGATGCCTTGTCACTTGTCTCACTTCAGTTGCCATCTCTGCTTGAGAGGGCACATATCAGAGGAGATTAGAATTTGTTTCATTAACAGACCAGCCCAGAAATACAATTTAAAGGGTATACATACAGTGATGTGGAAAATGGTAATTAAAAGAGCAAGGATGAAACTTGGAAAAGTAAGCGATTTGTAATAAGAGAATCAGATGCCTGAATATAAAAGATAAGTGGAATACAACAACAAAAATTGTACAGTCGACAATTGATTGCACAGTTGATTGTATGATTATGAGTTTGAATGAGATGCAGAATATGGCAAAGTATTCTAAAAATGAGACAAAAATGGCCGCATTCATTGGAATACACAATAATAAGTTAAGCTGCCAACAACAACAAAATGACAGACAATATTTCGACATGCAGTTAATTCATGGAAGACATTTCATTTTTCATTTGCCCATACGTAGGGTAACTTTTAAGATACATAAAAGTACAAAACATACTTTTCTAGGACAATAGACATATTTTGAGCACTAGATCTAAATCTAGATCTAGATCTTTGTTTTAAAGTTGCATAATGAAAAAAAATTCCAGCCAAATGTTGAATGACTGCCTTTTCAGTAAAACTTTTGACATTTGATTCAGGACAATCAGTAGACTGACATTTCATGACTGTCATGAAAATATTTCGCTTGAGCCTAAATCATTTGGCATGGTTTTAGCATTGGGTACAGCCAATCTAACACTTCTAACAAGATATTCAATACACCGTATAGCATAAGTGCTTGCATGAAACAGCACTCACAGCTGCAATGTTGAGCTCAAATAATATGATGATACTAGATCTAGATCTAGATCTTGGTCTAGGTCTAGGTCTAGATCTAGAAATCTAGATCTAATAATTATAATAAATTATGTTTACAGTCTGTCTTTGTCTTTGCTGCATTTACAAAAGAAAAAGTTACAATGTTATATCAATACTTAAGCTACACACATATAAAAGGGGGTTTATAATGATAAGGAATAGAAACGATTAACGGTCATTACCATTCCAGCGGATGCTACTGTGAAGTATAAATGCTGTAAATAGGCTTAGAGATCTAGATCTATAATGTAATGGCGGAACCTTGCTGTCAGTGAACACCCTAAGTACTGTTGACAGTTAAATTGTACCTCAAAAATTAAGAATCCACAGTCTGAAAGCAACCAAAGGAAAATCCTAACAAGTAAAATATGTTCAGTTTTCAATATATATTGCTATGCAGTACTCACTTTATGTTTTTGTAGAGAGAAAGCCCCTTTAAAAGCTCAGCTTCAACCAGCTTCAGACTTGACACGAATCCTTGATGTTACGTTGCTAGCTAAACAATTAGCAACGGCAACCTACTGTTACACGGGCGTTAATTGGTCATATTGTAAGCAAGGAACCAATCAAAAGAGCTTTCATGTGCCCTTGGGTTTGGCGTCGTCATGGTGCTCAATATTACTTCCGGTAATGTTAAAAAGTACTACTGCTGCATATATCTCCGAAAATAAAATTACCCATACATGAAATTATTATTATTATTATTTTGAAGTTCTTCTTCTTCCTCGTTCTCGACTTTGTAAGTGTCTTACGGCGCTCGCAACTACATAAGGTCATATGAGCGCGCGAGACATATTACACATCTTCAGTTGGAAGGAAATTGTGATGTTTGACAGAAAAGAAGGAGCAAATCACAACAGAGCACGCCACCACTCACACTCACAGTCTGTCGTTTGGCCCTTGGGGTGATAGATAAATTATATTAAATAGATAATATAGACAGACAGACAGACGGATACATAGATGAATAGATATAAGTAGTTCGCAATCTTTTCTAGGACCTACGGTATGTTACATTGACAATGCATAGTATATCAATCTAAGTCTAACAGAACGACGTACGACTGAAACGACTAAAAACGAAGAAGATTTCTTTTTCTCAATTGTAACTGTTTCTACTACCCCTTAGATCTAAAAAAAAACAACTTATGAAAAATTGGATGGACAATAGTATATAGAGAACACACGAGAACCTTGAATAATTATGATGTATCTAGTTCTCACTCTCACTGGCAAAACTGAAGGGAAACGGGGCAGGTATGATTTTAAGTGGGCTATAAGACCCAGAGCAACTGACTTAAAATATGAAAATCTAAACAAATGGACGAAGGAGAAAGATCTGGATAATATAGCTTTTCAAAGAGCAACCTAGGGAAATGGAATGAATGTCAAACAATGCTCGCTGATGACTCAGATCTGGCACTTGATATTATGTAGAGGTGTATCATATGTAGCCAATTTCGACAACGAACTACGGACGAGCAACGATTTGGCAACGAACGAGTAACGACAAAGAGGGGATGTAACCCGGGGGGCATAATGAGGGTCCTAAATGAGCAGTCACATCCCTTTACAGTGACAGTGTGGTATCGAGGGCTGGGACGGAGAAATGAATTGCGTGAGTGAGGAGAGAGAGAGAGAGAGGGAGAGAGAGAGAGAGAGAGAGAGAGAGAGAGAGAGAGAGAAGAGAGAGAGAGAGAGAGAGAGAGAGAGAGAGAGAGAGAGTGAGAGAGAGAGAGGGGATGGGGGGGGGGGGGGGGGGGAATAAAAAAAGAGAGTTTGGTTTCAATTGTTGTAGCAAACTATATCTATATTTTGTAAGTTGATGACAACATGATCGTCAAACATAATTGTGATAAGAAAAATTATTTTGAAAACTTGAATTTATTTTTATTTTTTCCAATGCTATCAGTACTGTAAGTGTGAGCAACAACGTGTTTGGGCTGTGTGAGACTGGGGGGCAAGTAGACCTACTGCACTAAATTACACTACACTGTAGTCTTTATTTCGCGTGTTTTGCCCAGGCCATATCATATTATACACCCCAAAAAAAAAGAGCACGATCATCATCATCATCATTGCCTTTTTCACCCTGGGTCAGGACATAGGCCATGAACAAATACTTTTCACCTTTCCGTAACCTGGGGGAGTCGCTTGGTGTCACTCCGTGTCTCCCCATTTTTCTATACATCTTTTTCCGTCGTGACTCTTCTCCAGGTTCCACGTCGTCCTCCCTTGATCGTTTACCTTGTGGGTTCCAATCCAACATTTTCCTTGTTGTGCAGATGTGCTTGACTTCCTGAAAGTGTGTCCAATCCATCGCCAACGCCTTCTTCTCACCTCATCTCTGATTTGGCTCCGTCTCGTTCTTTTTAATACGCGTACTTCCTCTTTGGTGATCCTGTCTGACCATCTGATCCTCAGTAGCTTCATCAGACACTTGTTCTAGAAAACCTGGAGCCTCTTTATGCACGTCTGAGATGCATCCCATGCTTCACATCCATACAACAGGATTGACTTCACATTTGAGTTGAAATCCTCAGCTTTGTTCGTAGTGAGATATCCCTGGTCCTCGCCAAATCCTGTTCAAAGAAATAGATGCAATCTGTGCCTTTCCAATTCGGGACTTCATTACAGCGCCAGTTCCTCTCTCTCTGTCAATTATACTCCCAAGATAGCAGAATGATTCGACGTCTTCTAGTGTTTTTACCTCTATTGTGACCTGCTCCTTTCGTAGTGCATCTGTCCTTAGGATTTTTGACTTTCCGGGGTGGATCCTCAATCCAACAGACTGATAGGCTGTTTAAAATTGTGACCTTTGCTTGCTTCTGTTCCTGAATGTGTGACAGAAGCGCCAAGTCATCTGCAAAATCTAGATCGTTCAACTGTGTCCATGGGGTCCACTGTATGCCGTTTTCTGTGTCCTCTGGTGGTTTCCTTCATCAACCAGTCGATTGCCAAGATAAAGAGGAAAGGTTATAGTAAACATCCTTGTCTCACACCGGTCTCAATGTCAAAGCTTGAACTGGCCATCATGTATAACCCTGCAACTTGTGCCTTTGTACATGCTCCTTATGAGGTTAACTAACTTCTGTGGGATTCCGTGATGTCTCAGTATCTTCCACAGCGTTGCTCAGTCTATACTGTCAAAGGCGTTCTCATAGTCAAGAGAGTTGACGATCAACTGGGAGTTCCACTCCAGGGACTGTTCCACAATGATCCGCAGCGTGGCAATCTGGTCCGTGGTTGACCGATTTCTGCGAAAACCAGAGTGTTCATCTCGACGTCTTGGATCCGTTGCAGACTTGATTCTCTCCAGAATGATTCTGACCTTATCTGGTATTCGGAGAAGAGTGATTCCTCGGTTGTTGCTGCAATTGCTAAGATCCCCCTTTTTAAGGAAGTTTTACAAGGTGTCCTTCTTTCCAATCCTTTGGGAACTTGCTCTCATTCCAGATCCTGGTAAACAACGGGAGAAGGAAGTCTGTCGTCACATTGGCATCTGCTTTTACGGCCTCAGGTGGCTTTACCGTTGTTTAGCTTCTTAATGGCATCCATAACCTCTTTTTGATGGAGCATCACAGCAGATTGGTCACTCATTTCTTGCTGGCAGGATGTTTGACGGGTTACTTGGTGGTGGTCTGTTTAGGAGACTGTTGAAATGCTCTACCCATCGTCTTGACTGAGCTTCCTTTCCAAAAATGGTTTTCCCCTCTTGGCCCTTTACTGTTACGTCTGGTTTCCCATATTTTCCAGAAAGAGTCTTTGTATTATGGTAAAGGAATTGCATGTTCCCTCCTGCTGCTGCCCCCTCTGCCCTTTCTGCCAGCCTGTTCATGAATTCCTCCTTATCTTTTTTTGTGTGTGTGATTCCTTTACATCTTTAGCTGTTGTTCTGTGCTGCTCCGATGCGTCCGCTTTTGGTCCCCTTGTTCTACTTGCATTTGTCTTTGCTTTTAATGGTCTTCTAGTTCTAACCAAATCCAATTTCCGTTGGCTAATCCATTCCTTGTGCTCCCATTTCTTCGCTCCGAGTTCTTCTTAACATGTTGAAGTAAAGACTTCTTTGACCTTGGTCCTGTACATCTCCACCTCCATGTCCTCCTCACCAAGATCCGCCAAGGGTTGAAATCTGTTCCTCAACTGCAGTTGAAACTATTCTTTCTTGTGTCCATCTAAGAGACTTACTTGGAACTTCGTTCTTTTGGTTCCTGTTTTGGTTCCGTGCTTTTTGAGACAAAGCTTGAGTTTTGCAAACAGCAGATGATGATCCGATCCAACGTCTGCCCCTCTCTGTACTATGACATCTTCCAGTGAACGTCTGAACCTACGTGAGATACGCTAAAGATCGATCTGGTTCTCTGTCACTCCACCCGGTGATAACCATGCAGCCTTTTTGATCCTCTTGTTGGGAAAAACAGAGCCCCCATGCAATGACAAAACTGTTGAAAGCACATATATTTGCCAATCGCTCACCATTCTCATTCGTTTGTTCCAAACCATGTTGTCTCGTGATTCCCTCATAACCTACGTTGTCCTGACCAGTCTTGGCATTGGCATCTCCCATTATGATGCTGACATCCTTCCTTGGTAGGTTGTCGATGACCCCCTGGCGCCGACTGTAATAAGCATCTTTGTCTTCATCCGAGGCTTCATTTGTTAGGGCATAGATCTGAATTATGTTCTGGTTGAAGCTCTTATTTCTCGTAGTGAATGAAACCATGATGATCCTGTGGTTCCTATCCTTAAAGTGACTTCCGTGCATACTTACTCAGAATAATTCCCACTCCCTCCGCATGGTGCTTGTCTTCCATCCCAGAATACAATAATATTTAATTTGTTCCCCCGAGCTAAGCTGCTTCTGTTCAGACTGTATCCAGTGGGTTTCGCTGACTCCTAGTGTGTGCAGACTTTATATCTTCATCTCTTGTGCCACTTGAGAACTCTTTCCTGCTTCATACATGGTGCGAACATTCCACGATGTAATCCGGAGAGACTTGTTCGACAGAGAAGGTTTCGAGTCAGAAGAGTCCTTTCGGCTTTGTCCACTGTCCTTCATTGTTCCTGCTGATACAACAGCTCCTCCATCTCACAGGATGGAAAAAATAATAATGTGTGTTTATCATGTTTCTATAACTTTCCGTTTTTTTACTGGCCCTTCGCAAAATGGCACTTTTCGGGCGACCAGACCTATGCACCTTTTGTCGCCTCTTACGACACGCAGTACGCAGTATCATGGCAGGTGTATTCTTTGCTTGGTGCACAGCTGGAGGGTTTTTTGTATTTGTTAATTGTTTTGTTTGGGGGGGAGGCTGTGCAAAGAGTGCCTTTGGTAAGCAATATTTGCAGTGCCTTGCAAGTCGGAGACAAAGAATGTTTCATCAGAAAGTCACTGACCCTCCTCGACCCCTTCCCCCACCCACCCCCTCCCACTCAGCCCTTACGCTGTTGCCCTAAATGCACGAGAAGCTAGGCCATCTCAGGTACTCTATTGATGATGAATAAATCAGTGCCAAATGTCTACGTTACTCACACTGGGGTCTGTGGTTGTTCAGTAGAGTACTGGACTCGACTGGGAGATTTTGACTATATTGAGGGAAAAAAAATTCGTAGACCAACTTATCATCAAATATCTCTATAACGGATTGAATCAGTGTCAACCATATTTTCAACAGTTTGTATCAATCACGATTGAGGCTAGATTTTTAAAAACGTTTCTTCATAAATGTATATATACAATTTTAATACTATAAATCCCCGTCACATGAAAAATGGGATTGTTCACCGCACTCTCCGCTTCCCACACACATTTTGCATACGTTGGCCCTATATTTTGGCCTACATCACTTCTCACTAATGATATTTTTTTGTGGCAAAATTTGTTATCCGAAATTAAATGTATAGTGAACACTTAGGCTATTTTGCACTAAAGGTAACATGCGTTAAATAAGCACAATGTCGCGATAAGAAAGGAAAAAAAATGACGGACTTGCTTTTAATAGCGATAATGTCCCGGCTATATAAACCTTTAAGAATATTATTATGTAGTATGTAGAAATTACCCAATGGGATTTTTAATTAGTGTTTATAGAGGAATTTTCTAGAATACAGCTGACAGGTTTTTAAAACAAAGTAAATAGGTATTGATCTGTTTAGACAGATTGATACAAAGTATTGTGCTAAAGCTGGAGACTTTATATTCGATGGCTGGGGATATATTTGACAATAAGTTGTGCCACGAGTATTCGACCGCACCATAAATTATCTCGTTACGGCTGAGTTTGCTGTCCTTGGACCTCATATTTTAATACTCAACCGGCACTCTCCGACCCACAGTGGAGCTACCGCAATCAACACTGTTGCCCAAGCCGAAAGGACATCCCCTTCACCGGATGCCCTGCCGCCACAGGTCTGCAACGCCTGCGGCCGAAAAGAGAGGCTGCTTCTTAACCCGTTCATATGCAGTGCTGACAGCTGCAACGAGAAATGTCATCAATCCTGCAGCGGCATCTCCCGGTACTCCAGGAAGCGCGAATGGCTCTACAGAACTCACTGCTCACCCCCAGTCCCCGTCGACCAAACACCCCGACAGGAGACCTTTGCCAGACGCGAGTGCAGCGTTTGCAGCAAGATGCTCAGGAAAAACGCCGGCCGGTTCCGCTGCGACGAATTGGGATGCTCAAGCGAGTGCCATAAGGACGTTAGGTGCAGCCACATCGGCAGGTACGACCCCAAGACAAAATGGAGGTGTGCAACCCACTCCTGCAACACGGCACCAACCGCAATCCCAATCACAAATAACACTGTCAGATCTACCCCCCTACCATCCACCCCACGGCCCAAAGCCAAATGTAAGGGCTGCCGGAAACCAATCTGAGTGAATACCACGCCAGTTGCATGCGCGTCCTGTACCCAGTACTTCCACAAGTCTTGCACGAAACTAACGAGACTGCTCGCAAACGCCGCTGCGGAAGGTACCCACAGTTGGAGCTGTGAGGGTTGTGAGCGGTCGAATAAGCCCAGAGATTTCACACGGGTGGTGGGTGGCACAGCGATCGAAACATCTGCCGAGGAACCCCAAAAGTGGACCAAAA
Organism: Aplysia californica; assembly: GCF_000002075.1. NCBI lineage: Eukaryota > Metazoa > Mollusca > Gastropoda > Aplysiida > Aplysiidae > Aplysia > Aplysia californica. The sequence continues at coordinate 1,037,658 of NW_004797454.1, forward strand.
GTTCGCTCAGCATTATGCAGTGGAACGCCGATGGCATCGCAACTAAGGCAAACGAGCTTGGACTTCGCTTGAAGGAGGGTGATTTCGACATCTGCCTCATCCAGGAATCGAAACTAAAACCAAGTAAGACGACACCTAGATTTGAGGGATATTCATCAATCAGGGTGGACAGACGGAGCCAGAACGGAGGTGGAGGTCTCATATCTTATATCAAGAATACCCTGGTTTTCGAACATGTCCGAGACGCGTCCATCAGAGGAACTGAGCTTTCGATGTTTAAGGTGAGGGTCGGGAAGAGGAAATGGGTCACACTGTGCAATATCTACTGCCCCCCCGTCAGATCCCACACATCTCAACAATCTACACGTTTGGCAACCGACGAACTCCCAACCACACCCGAGTCTATCATACTAGGTGACTTTAATGCCCACTGTCCCCTTTGGGATCCCTTTCAACCACCGGATGCAAGAGGGGAGAGTCTGCTGAACTGGACACTGGATAGCGACATGACGGTAATGAACGACGGAAGACACACTCGTATCAACACCAGGTCGAGACATGACGACCATCCCAACCCCAATCCCTCTCCTTCTTCCCTACCATCAACCGGAGGGAAAAAAGTACCCCTGATGTCTCTATATGTGGGTCAACATGGAGCGGGAAGCACACCTGGTGCCCAGTAGACGGAATTGGCAGCTCTGACCATGCGCCGATTTCCGTGACCCTTAACACTGAGGTCAGCCATGGATCAGTATTCAAGGGTCAAGTCACCTGGAAATCGTTCGGTGTCGACTGGAAAGCTTTCACCGACGCCGTTGAACGTGACACTGTGACTAGAATGCCGTCGAACAACCACATCCGCAACATGGTGTCTGAATTCCACACTGCCCTGATGGACGCCGGTACCCGTATTGTCGGCACTGTGAAACCAGGCAGGCACACAAAGACATGGGAAACCCCCACAGTTCGAAGAGCAATCCGGAGGCGAAATAGACTCCGGAAAGAGGTGCGAACCCGCCGCAAAGAATGGCTAGAGGCGTGCCACGTGGCGCAGGAGACGATCAACGATGCTAAGACCGACGCCTGGCGAAAACTGCTCGAGAAAACCACCAACTCACAGGACGACACCAAGATGTGGAAAATCATAAAAAGCCTCAACGGTACCCCTGAGACAAACTCGCCAAATGAAGCAATGTCACACAATGGGCGATTGGTGACATCAAGCAAGCATAAGGCGGACATATTCGCAGACCACTACTCGAACGTCTGCAGTCTAAACATGTCGAAAGAAGACAGAGCCGAAAACTGGCAACTCAAACAGCGACTGAAATACTTACGGAACAACCCAAGGGCAGACCAGCCCGATTTCACTATCGGGGAACTGAGGAATGCCATTGCAAAGATGAAGTCCCGCGGATCACCCGGACCAGACAACATCCCCCCGTCCTTCCTCAAAAACCTGGGTCCCAAGGCGCTGAAGAAACTGCTCTCCATCTTCAACATGTCATTTCGCTCAGCTGATGTCCCACAAGTCTGGAAAGACGCCATCATTGTCCCCCTCCTCAAGACCGCCAAACCAGCATCGGAACTAACGTCGTTTAGACCGATAAGCCTCACATCCTGTGTCATCAAAGTTATGGAGAGAATGGTATCTGAACGACTGTACGACATGGCCGAGCGGAACGGCTGGTTCTCCGAACTGCAGGCTGGATTCAGGAAGGGGAGATGTGTGGAAGACCAAATTCTGAGAATTACGCAGAAGATTTCCGATGGCTTCCAAAAGAAGGAGAAATCGGTACTCGTCCTCCTCGATTTTTCAAAGGCATACGACACGGTCTGGCGAGAACGCCTACTCCTCACCCTCCTGGACAGAGGTATCCCAGATACATACGTTTTATGGCTGAATGACTTCCTTCAAAATCGTCAAGCCAGAGTCCGATTCAATGGAATACTGAGTAATAGCAGGAAAATGAACCAAGGTCTCCCACAAGGTTCGGTCCTGGCACCCATCCTCTTCCTTTTTTATATCGACGAACTGGCGAAACTACTTCCGGACGATCTCACAATTTCACTCTACGCTGACGACGTCTCTATCCTCGCTTCATCACGCACGACACGAGACGCCGAAAGTCTGGCACAAAGAGCGGTGGACATCGTTGCTGACTGGAGCAGGCGATGGAAACTCACGCTAAACGGCTCAAAGAGCGAGACAACATTCTTCACGCTCGCAACATCTGACTCGGAATGGAAGCCGTGCATCACGATAAATAATTCGTCAATTAGGTATGAGCCCTACGCAAGACTCCTGGGAGTCACACTCGACCGCAGGCTCACGTTCAGGAAACAGGTTGAGACAGTAATAGCTAAGGCCACACAGAAGATGAGGATGCTCGGCGCTGTAGTGCACTCAAAATGGGGATGGAGGAAAGACGACCTACGCAAGGTCTACCTCACTCATATACAAAGTGTTCTCAACTTTGCGAGCAGCAGCTGGCAACCGTGGCTGAGCAAAACTCTGATAAATAATCTGGAGGTGATTCAAAACAGATGTCTGCGACTGATTACCACCCAGGCCCAGTCCTCACCGATCGAGGCACTTCGAGCTGAAACGGGGGTCCCAAGCATTCAGTCCACCATAAATGCTAACTGTCTCCGATCAAGAGAGAAGGCCCTCCGACTGAACAACGACCACCCTCGACGAATTGCGGCAACGGAACAAGTGCACAGACGCCTAAAAGGACGCAGGGATTTCCGAAAAAGGGCCGAAGACGTCAGCAAAAAGAGCCCACATCTGTTCGACTGCGAGAGGAGGCCCATCACTTACTTCGAAACCAGGCCCTGGGAACGTGGAATCAACCCCGACATCACTTTTCCCCACCTGTACGGCATAAGCGGAAGGAGTGACTCCAGTGGGAAGATTCAAAGCGCTGCTGTTCGTCGAGCACGACAGCTTGGCGCACAGTACAATATCTACACTGACGGCTCGGCTAGGGCAGGAACAACGGACGGCGGCGCTGGAGTCGTCATCACAACGGGGAACCCGTCCAACCCTACCGTTGTCGAGACATTGAGGGAGAAAGGCGCCATATTTACGTGCTCTTTCGAGGAAGAAAGGAGAGCCTTGGAAATGGCCATTGACTGGATTGACAAAGAGTGCGATGCATCCAACTCGGTCGCTATCTTCACCGACAGTCAATCACTATGCATGGCACTAGTGGGAACATCACCATCCTTCGACCAATTGCGACTACGCATAAATAATGCAATACCTCAACCCACGATTCAGTGGATCCCTGGTCACCGCGATATCCTCGGCAACGATCTCGCTGACAGTAATGCCAAACTGGCAACAGCGCTGCCGGGTCCAGGCCGCCAAATTACTTATGACAGTGCGTGCGCCCAGATAAAACTAATTACAAAAGACCCCCCTATATGCCACACGAGGACGAAGGAAGTATACAGGGCATTTTCTTTAAAACGAGAGGCTCTTATTATGTCCCGCAGTGACCAGTCAGTACTGGCAAAAATCAGGACCGGTCATTTCTCTGGGCTTCGGGCCTACAAAAATAGAATAGACAAAACATCGGACCCAATATGTCCATTGTGCAGCGAGGAGCCCCAAGATTTGGAGCACTGGCTGCAGAGATGCCCCGCCACGGAGGCCCGGCGGTGGCATCTCTTCGGGGGGGGGGGGGGTTCAGGGAGGTTGGACTGCTTCACCCGCTACCCAAGGGAGGCGGTGGCCCTGGCGAATAGCACACTCTTCGGGGCTCCGAACATTTCGAACGGATAGGCTACCACACACACACACACAACAACAACAGCAACAACAAACAACAAACAACTACAACGACAACAAAAAACCCGAAACACAACTTTTATTGATGACATTGAGGACATTCATTTATCACAATTTTAAGTTCATTGATAACCGTATACAAAATCATTTTTGGGCATTCCCGAGATACATGACACAACATCACTTCACAGCAGATAACATTTCAAACGCAAGATTCTGGTCACAAGCAGCCTGTTTGTCTGTTTGTTTTTGTTGGGAATTTTTATAGGGTCACTGTGTCTTGTTTCCAGAACACAACCACAGTGACGACCCACTAAAACGTTGTGTCAAATTATGGACGAGGAGAAGATTAGATGAGAGAATAATATATAACTCTTCCAAACTTGCTAAGTAAAACAATAACACTATGATTATGATGAGTGATATAGTGTAAACCAAGATCAACGTACGAACAAAACTTGAAAATCAAACAACAAATTATGGAATAACCGAAACTTTTATTTCATTTTTGGTTTGTAAAAATGCTTTAATCCATGGTTGCATTTTTTTCTCAACACGCACACGGCTTATACGGTGTCCATGTATGTCATTTGCTAACATGTTTAATATCTCTATTATTCAATAAGAAACATTATTTGTAATATGTTTCGGTAAGAGTTTTACGCCTTTTCCAACACAATTAGGTCATAATAATATTATAAATGCCAAGGATTCGAGGTGTATGCTACAAGTAATGAACAAAATATAGAAAGAGAAAAGATGAGGAAAAAAGGAGCAAACCACACCAGAACACTCGCCAACCATCCACCATGAAGAATTTGTTTCAGAGTTGGAAAAGATGGAGGCGAGATGAACAGTTATATTCACTTTTTCTTACTCATCAATACTTAATAGATAGACCTACAACACAGGTAACGGGTGATTGGCAGGTGCACTGGTCTAATTTTCTCTTTCCTATCAAACGTATGTCGTCTATTCTCTCCTTCTTCTGTTTAGTGCTTGTTACTCTCTTGTAGCATCTCAATCATTGGCATTTATAAGACCTCGCTGTGTGGCAAGTGTCGTAAAACGCTTACTAGATCTAAATAAAAGACCTACAACCGATAAAGCCTATCGTAATAGTCAAGGTTTTACACTTCTATTTGGAATAATTCCTCTGAATTCTCACATGGACAGACAGGAGACACTTATACATAATAAACGTAACATATTATGTAATTTAAAACCAAAAACCAAAACCCGTTTTATTTAAACAGTGACATGAGACAAAAATAGACGCATGACGTAATGTTTGCACAATGAATGGTCTGCACTTTTTACGCCTTACCAATAAAATTGGTTGAATTGAATATAATTCTTTGGTCAATTTTTGCCACTTACACACATACACTCACACACATACACTCACACACACACACACACACACACACACACACACACACACACACACACACACACACACACACACACACACACACATACACACACATAAACAAACTAACAATCAATCAAACATTCACATACACACACTCTATAAATACACGGTTTATTGTAATATAACACAGAGAAATATAAAGCACTATAGCGTTTATTTATTGAAAAGCAAATTAGAGAACATGCGTTGACCAGCAAGGGACCCCTGTGCTCCTAGGGCCCACGGACCACTCCCTAGGGTATACGACCTATGATAATAATATACGCTAAGACGGCGCCTGGTAATTAGCCCAGCTGCTTGGTTATCAAAAACAGCCGTTGATACCCAGATGGGATCCTTTCATATTTGTCCAGATATTTCAGAGTGCATTCTGGTTCTAAGATAAAAAAAAAAGAAACGAAAATAGTTGGTGTTAATTAAAGATAAATAAATAAATAAATTTGAAATGTTGTAGGCCCACATAATGAGGCACGTTAGAAGGTATGCCAGACAGTGTAAAGTGTTTCGGGAAAGCAATAAATAGATCAGTATTATATTTGTGGAGTATTCTTTGTATGAGTGGCTGAACAAAGAAAAATGTGTAATGATTAAGCCCTTCTCACATTTAGATCTAACCTCCACCACTCTTCATACTTCTACTTCAGAGATGCCCCGAAATACGCTGCGAACGAAGTTGGTTTTTTTGCGAGGGGGCGGGGTGGGGGGGGGGGGGGGGGGGGGGGGTGGGGGAAGAAAATAATCATTGTGAAGAGTGCAAAAAAAAAACCAACCCCCAGTTTATTTATTTCTTCTCAATATGAAAACTTTAAATTGTTTTTACCATACAACTGTTGGAGCTCTGGTTCATACATGGGGTGTGGTGGTGGTGGCCGAGGTATGCTATGAGCTGCATCTGAGAATAGAATCATGGTACAGAAGCAATATACATTGTATTACGTAGCCTATAATATATACTATACATATTGTGTTTTGATATTTTTTTCTCCAAAATGTGGTCCTATATCTAAGTGTGTATGTGTGTGGGGGGGGGGGGGGGGGGTCCTGTTACTTGATTAAGTCCAGTAATTTCAAATACTTTCAAATGTCAAGCGCAGTTTTTCTTTAGAGATAGAAGGCTATTATGGAACAAAATATTCAAACAAAGATGAAATGAATTATTAATATGATTCAAATTCCACTCAGATTTGAAAACAGAACTTCCGTCCATGACGCAAAATGTTAGCGCAAAGATATATTGTTGCACGGAAAGATTTATTGGAAATGCTTCTGTTCGATTTGACAGAGGCTTGGAGCATAGCGAACATATGAAAAGATTAAAAGAGGAATTAATTAAGCTTTTCTTATGTCCCCAAATATCTTTTTTAGTTAATAACAGTGGAACAACATTTGGAAATACAGAAGAAAGTCCAGACTGTGTTATTGATACAGTTTTAATTGTAGATTCAAAAAAAGAACTTCAAATTGTTCTAGATAGCATGGTGACTGAAAGTGAACTCACTGGATACTTTTAAAGTAAAGAAAACAGATTGCATTGTAACATCATGTACTTTTTAGTTGAAAAGAAAAGCAGAAAGTCCAATTTGTAATCTCAACCGCAAAGTGGAGAAAGTCTGTTTCAGATCTGCCACTTGGAGAGAGAAAAATAAACAACCCCACCTCACACACCTGATAGTGTCTTTTGGGACGAAAAAATTTGTACCATAAACATCATTTCTTTACAGCGTGGGTTTCACACTCAATAGTTCATGGGGGACAAACGCAACTAACATAATATAAGGTCACAGGCCAAAATGGATAATTGAACAATGGTAGGAACTGAAGCAGACAATGGTTAAGATGATAGCATTATATCAATGAAAGGCATTCAATTTTCTCACTTATAATGCCAATTTATTAGAATGGACCTACTAAAATTTTCTCGAGGCCAAATTTAATAATTCGCCGGGCCAATATGGCCCGTTTAGTTGGCCTTGAGTTGGACCCCTTTGATTTTCAGCCATATCCATATCAATATAACATAATATTTTTTTTATATCCTCCCTCTCACCCTCCTTGTTGTTGACATCAAAGTCCACGACTTCCAGTAGACAGCGACCCCCAGGTTTCAGCAAGCTTTTAATAATCTCCACATACCTGTAGCAAAATCAGATATACCGATGATCATGGAGGACTTTTCAGTAATACGATTTCAAACGGATGGACCAATGAACTTTAAGAAATAAACTCACATAGAATCTATTTTTGTGTAGTTTTCTGGTTTCTGGTATTTGATCTTTAAATTCACATGAGTTCCAGTTAGCATCACACAGACTCTCAGACTGAGGTAACCACCTGCCACCCCCCATATGTCTGTCTATCTGTCTGTCTGTCTGTCAGTCAGTCAGTCAGTCAGTCAGTCAGTCAGTCAGTCAGTCAGTCAGTCAGTC
>NW_004797454.1:1045817-1046949 GCF_000002075.1 Aplysia californica
TTATTATTACCATCATCACCATATATTTGTCTTTCGCTCCCAGGATCAGGGTTTAAGCTAATGACAATAACTTTCCACTTTTCATCTTCCTAGGCTAGCTTCTTGACCTTATTATTCTTTCTAATTTTATTTTTCATATGTCAGTTTCTGTAACTCTTCATATCGTTGGAAAAGTTTCGTGTTCAGAGACGCGCACTATACTCATAAAAATACTACTTACTTGGGCACGTCGTTTCTGTTGAGCGCCACAAGCGAGGCCCTGTCCCAAATAGCATCAAATGTACCTGCCACACTCCTGGGGATATTTTTGTTTTAGTAAGAGTTTTACGGCACTTGAAACACAATTAGGTCCAATAAGTGTGAAGCGTAATAAGCATAAAAAGGAAGGAGGACAGATAAGTACGTAAGATCATGTGTGACAGGAAAGAAAGAGCAAATCACGCCAGAGCACCCGCCAGTCACCCACGTCCCTGGGGACAAAAATGGATGCTGCACTATTCGTGAACAATTCGCAACCTTAAAGTTACAAAGTTCTGTCTTAGTATCTAATATTGAGAAATTTTACGTAAAAATATTGAGTTTCACAGCATGTTAAGCTTTTTCGACTGCATTTCTTTTAATATCTTGATAACGACTCCGAATAATCTTACGATTTTGATAGAACATAATTTTGTTTCTGACCTCATGGTCTTAGTAACTCAAAAACGGCTCAAAATGTCAGATAGATAGAACTTTGTAATTCTAAGGTAGCGAATTGTTACCAAAATATGATAAAGAAGAACAAGACAGAGTCCAATCTGGTGTGAAGTGAGAAGACGACAGTGGCGACGGATTGGACAGAGTCTCAGGAAGTCAGGCAGCTGCATAGCAAGGACAATGTTGGATTGGAATCCATAGGGTACGGAATCAAGGGGAAGGCCACGTGGAATCTGGAGAAAGGTCACATAGAATGATGTACATAAATGTGAGGAGTCATTGGATAATACTGAGAGCCTAGTCTGTGGTAAGAAAAGGTGAATCGTGTTTGTTTGTGGCTTTCACCTGATCCGATGATGATGACGATGATGATGATGATGATGATGATGATGATGATGATGATGATGATGGTGGTGGTGGTAGTGATGATGATGAT
>NW_004797454.1:1047144-1056968 GCF_000002075.1 Aplysia californica
GGGGGGGGGCATCTATGAGAGTAAAACTTACGGACTGAAGTTCATCATGTCCCCGCAATATAGGCGAATTCGATCCTGGGCACTCTGAAAAGATTTTTGGAGGTCATTCAGAAATAACATAGTGTATAGGAAAGTTAATATGCATTTGCCAACAGGTCTTTATCTCAAAACAGTGTGTCTAAATGCTTTGAACAGTATTAAAATTAAAATTATCAAGACTAATAAGGCACCTGTATCTAAAGAAGTTATGTAGCCGAGTTGATAGTCCAATTTTTCGGTGAATGAATTTAGTAGGTTGTTGTGTTGCTTTGGTGACTTTTGTGTGCCCTTGTCATTGAACAAATAGCAGTACAACGGAGAAACGAAGAAATATAATTCAGTCTTAACAATGCTTTAAGAATGGGTTTAGTTCTCAATGACGGTCAAAGAAAAAAAGTTCATTTGCACTAATTTGCCACTACTGTGTGGTATAAAGGAACGAGATGAAGTTGGGAAACCAGCAGAAATCAGAACTAAACACACATAATGTTCCTCTTCCTCCCCCCCCCCCTCCCAATTTACTACTTATGTTCTTGCCAACTCAAAGAACAGCTTAAAGCAGCGCTGACCTCAAACAGTTGACAATTATCCCCCAACTGAGGTATCTTCTTCGAGGTGTACTCGAGGTTCTGGTCGGAGAAGAACTGCTCTAAACTCAAGGGGACGCCATCGAGCCCAACAACTTCCACGCCTTTGTCAGCCAGCCTGTCGCGTAAAAAAAAAAAGATCAATTTAATGAGACCGTGCTTTTTATACAGGTCGTAGCTGTACACATAGATCTAGTTATTTAAGCATTAAAAACATTGATACAGAAAACAAAAGTACTGGCTAATTTACCGGTGTTCGTAAGTTCGATTTATTCATGTTAGGCAATTCTATAAAAAAAAGTTTTGCTCTAAATAGCGCGTACAAAACAGCACATTTTCAGCCATGTCCCCATTTTTGTAACATGGTACACTAGTTCGCATTAGGTCTACCACTAAAAATCCCAACAATTGCGCCATATTGCAAACTACAGAAGTGTAACAGGCCAACAGAAGTTTGCAGATAGTTTTTCTCAATAGTTTTTCTCAAGTTTCCTTTGCCTGCTGAGATCATGAATCAGATTAGTAAAGAGCAGAAAGCTTTTTGTATTGAACATTTCCTCACCACCAACTCACTTTGTAAGTTTCGCACAAGGTACGGAAATAATGTTAAAGTGCCCTTAAGGCCTCCTTTGATGTCAAGGGTGGAAATAGTAGATCAGTTAGGACCTGTAAAAAATCAGAATAAAAAACTCCTAGATAAAATGACCACTTCAGGTCAAACACACACCGTTCGAAATCCTTTTCAAACGTTACAAGGGTGTAGAATTCGGAAGATGAGCCCCGTGAGACGTCTTTCTGTAGACGATGTCTGCAGCAATGACTTTCCTACGTCTCAAAAGTCCGCATTCTCAAGGCAAGTCTTCATCTACGACTGTACCATTTTCCCTTTTGCGAAGCTATCAGAGGATAGCAATGTGTTCATGATTCCTCGATCGCCTTGAAAAGCGTGAACATTTCCTCTATAACATTTGGTTCCTTGGCAAAGCCCATATTTACCTTTCAGGTTATTTCAACTGCACAAAAGCTGCCTGTTTGGGCAATATCACCCCCCCCCCCCCCCATTGTCTCTAGAAACAGCTTCATACTGTAAGGTGAACAGTGTGTGTGGCTTTGAGTACTCATGATTGAGTGGATCCTTGTGTTTGGCAACCACTGAACTTTACGAACGACGCGTTAAAATGTGCCGAGTCCAAAGGAGGACATAATGGACCATTGTTCTTGGAATTCCACTTCTTTAAATTCACTTTTTAGGAGAAAAGAAATATTGTTTGAAGGTTACAGGGATGGAAAGATTAGATTTTGAAAATAAAAGGAAAGGAAAATACAAACCAATCATGCCATGACTTCCCTTTTAAATTGATGCATTTTGTTTGCAATTATAGGTGGTTTTTATAAAAGCCATTTCCGTTTTCGAAATTAAGTTTCTTCTTTGTGAATTTTATGTCAAACAAATTCCTTTTGACTGAATTATATCTGTTCCAAATTACAACATTCTAGTACAAATATTTTGCGAGATATTTAGAAAAAAAAGTTGTACAGTAGTTTTTTTCTAGATCACCTTGTACATAACTATTTTCCTCCTAGCGTGCTATCCGTATCCTTGTATTTACAATATGATCTCCCCAAATAGCCAAACCAATACTCTCGGGCTTTAATAACTAACTGAAGTAACAATGGTTTTGCCATGACCTAAACATATTAAGTCAGGAGATAAATGACATTGAGGATTACGCAGTGGACAAAATTTTCGACCTTGACGAAAAGCCTAATTCATAGAGACCCTGCAAAAGTGATTTAGTAACACACTCTAGAAATAAAAGGACATTAAACATGATCATCTTGGGATCATTGGGGAGAGCGACATGAGGTGAGCCAGCTGTCCAGATGTACTAAGCCAAACATTTAGATTTTATATTACCCTCGGCAAGGCCTACATTGTTAATACTAAAGCAGAACATTAAGTGCGCCCCAACTGATCAATTTGCCACGAGAAGCCTACCATTTCATGTCTAAAGTTTTCCCGCACAGTGGAACAAAGATTCGTTCGTTCTTTCCACCCAAGAGAAGCTTGTCAAAATGCTTTTCCAGCAACCTGTGAGATCAAAACACAACATTATTAATACCAACAAAAAAAAAGGAAAAAACGAAATGTAACACAGAATGTTAGTGAATTGATAGTCTTTTTTTAAAACTTGAACCAGAGGAAAATTTGTTTTTTATGAATACCTCAACAGAGTGCTTCAAGAAACTCGTAAACCACAAACTATGTTTTTACAAGAAAGAGAACATCTCCCCGTAGTCATTTTTGTCCCATCTTTTAACTTAAGGTAATATTCTACAGATTAATGCAAGCCCTATTTCAGGATTTAAATGAACTATTATTAACATACTCTGGACTGTGGCGCCAATGATCTCGGTCCTGGAGATTTACACAGGAGGTATCGCCACTTTAATGAGACCATAGTGTTGAAAAGGGTATACTGTATCATACCATATCGTTCTATACCGTATAGTTCCGCATCACACTATACCAAACAAAATGAACGATTAGTCAAAATAATAACAATGTCTTAATAATAACATACCAATTAATGTTGCACTGAGCTTACGCCTTACCAACGTGCACATTCAAGGCGGATTTGTAACTTTTAAAATTTCAGATCAAATGAAGGCTACAAAAAAAGAAGAATAAAGTAAAGTCTGTAAACTTTCTTCTCTATACTAAATATAGCTTCTAATTCTTAACTTAAGAATATTTTTTTTCTGGTTCTTACTTGGCGGTTTACGTCTCGTCCTAATAAATCCTAATTCTCATAAGGACCTATTCTGGCTACATCAATTCCCATAATCTGTCCTCTTTAGTCCGAAATATTCCAACTCTCTTGGTCAGCCTCAATCTTTTTTTTTTCAATCCACTCTCCCTGAGAGACAGGCAGCGGTGCAGTACGTTAATCCGATTATTTTTGTAAACGGTTTTGGTTTTTTTTACTTTAAAAAAAAACTTTTTAAAGCTCTAGTACATATTTTGCCCACTCTTAAGACATTATGTCATATTCATGTAAGTCTTAGTAGAGTCGAAGAATAAAGGAGTTACTACTAGAGAGTAACATACAAAGAAAAGTAGGAGAGATAAAGACGATAGACGTACAATAGGAAAGAAGGAGCAAGCCACACTCAGAGTCAGAGCACCGCTACCTACTCACGACAACGACATAATCTGTGCGAATTTCAGTTGGGAAACAAAAAAGATAGCAGTCTACCAACTGTGCCGCTGCCGCTTCATTCGAGTTTAGTTTTAATAAGGTTTTACTGCGCTGGCAACTGCATAAGGTTATATGAGCGCCAAGGGGTGGGTGTCAACAGAGAAGTCGAAACAGGGAATCAGGCTTACTCTGCTCACCTCTATAGCCTCAACAGCACTAAGTCTGGTTCGACTATCAAGGCGCCCCAAAAATAGCAGTTCACAAGATTTTTTTCTAGATTTAGTAAGAGTTTAACGGCAATTGCAACACAATAAGGTCATATGCAGTTCACAAGAGAGTGACAAACATACAAAAGAAGTAAAGGAAAAATGGCGATAGTAAGGATGAGGAAAGAAAAAGCAGCATTTCCTCCTATGTTGTTCTGGAACAGAATGAACATGACATTGATAAATCAGTCCATTTACAGTTCTGCTGTGCATAGGAACAGGTTAATATCCCCCGTTTGGGAATATCTTAAAGACACTTCAGCCAGTAGCACTGCCTTGGGGGGGGGGGGGGGGGGGGGGGGGGGGGCATCATTCAAGAAAGTGATATCAGTTTTGCGGGAGAAAATGGTGACATTTAATTTCAATAACAGATTCATGCTTACGGGTTAACTTCCTGTTTGTGGAAGGTGACGATCCCTGCGTCCCATCGTTTTTGCCAGTAATCAACTCGATTTCTCTGTGATTCCATGGTAGACAACTGGAAAAAAAGATTAATAAAACAGAAAAGCTAAATATTAGTTAATGAAAGGAATTTGAACGTCTTATTATCGGAACCGCGCTCAAATCAGATGTTTACAAGAATACATGAGAGCGCCGGCCAACCACCCACCCAAGTGTCAGACAGAAGAAGAAACAACAACAACAACAACAACAACAACAACAACAACAACAACAACAACAGCAGCAGCAGCAGCAGCAGCAGCAGCAGCAGCAGCAGCAGCAGCAGTTATCCGGGTTATCTCTCGGAAAGAAGGACAACGTACCAAATAAGCTTTCCTCGTTGATCACTGTAGCGTTTTGGTGACAAACTACGAGACTTTCCGGGACTTTTTGACGTACGTTTGATTAGATCTGCAGTGGATATGCGTGGTTGTGAGCTCTATTAACCCTATCCGTACGTCATGTTTTACTATCGAAACCATTTGACTTGGGGAACTCGGTGCCACCACTTTCCAAAGAGGAAATTAACTCATTAATCCGATCCGTACGCTTTGAACAGCAGTCTATCAAAATGATATTTGGAGAAATACTGAAAGTTTCAAAGAGATCTTCGTACAAGAAGTATTCTAAAATGTGAAGAATACAACCCCGGGGGTACAACATAACCCCAGGGCGTACGGATAGGGTTAAACAATGCTTTGTTAGTGGTTAATGAATTGAAGCCTTGTTGATTCACAAAACTGGAGATCCCGACGTTGTACATGACCGTCCTTGAGCCAGTTCTGCATGATAATTCACTAAAGTGCATGATTTTCAAACTTGCTTTTCCCAACACCAGACATGTCGCGGATCAACAACTCCACACATTCGCTGTGCTGAGTCAGTAATGATACTATTAGCAATTTAACTCCAGTCAACGGCAAAGTAGTTCAAATCAACGCAAGTTTCATTAAAGTTGCCCGAATTTTGGACCGCATTCTCAAGGTGTGGGTTTTTTTTTGTGTGTGTGGGGTTTTTTTGGGTGGTTTTTTTTGGGTAAGTGATTTACGGCGCTCGCAACTGTATAAGGTCATATTAAATGAGAGCGGGGGACACACCAAACATTTTCAGTTGGTAGGAAATTTTGAATTTTGCCCGGTGGCGGCCGAAGTCTACTCTTATATTTTCTGGACCACCATGGGATCTTTAACGTGCGCAACTTGCACACGGGACCTCCGAGATTTATCGCCTTTCTCTGAGAAGATCTACCATAAGATCAGGGATGTGGCTGAAAAGCAGCAGTAAGAAGGGGCCAAGGAGAAGCAGTAGAAAGGCTGCAGAAAGAGTCAGGAGCCCAGAGGGGGGGGGGGTGGCAAAGGAAGTGAGGGAGTAGGGGCAGAAAGTGGACATGAAAGCAGACGACAGAACATTGCTTGAGAGCAGGGGGGTGAAAGGAGACAATTTTAGAGAGGAAAATTTTGTTTCCGTTGCTCTCGGATTCGAACCCGGGCTTTTGAATGAGAGGCAAACACCTTTACTTCTAGGCCATGAATACCCCCAGGGTGTGGTTTGCGGAAATAGAGGCCCAGTTCGGGACGGAAAACATCACAAAAGATTGAACAAAATAAGGTTATGTAGTCATTGCTCTTGGCGCCAAAACTGCTGAGGATGTTCAATATTATGTCCTCACCAACTCTCCAAACGCCAAAAAGTACCTCACATTGTAACGGTCTCTCTTCCTAAGCTTTGGGCAATTAATCACAATGAATTTTTTTTAAAGTTTACGTAAGTGTTTTACAGCGCTCGCAACTGCATAAGGTCATATGAGCGCGCGGGACACATTACATTTTTTTTCAGCTGGTAGGAAGAAAATAAGAATTTTGCCCGGGTGGTGGCCGAAGCCTACTCTTTTCGATTTTAGACCACCAAGGGATCTTTAACGTGTTCAACTTGCACACGGGCCCTCCGAGATTTTTCGCCCTTGTCCAAGAAGGCTAGGTGTAGATCTTTCCTACCAGAAGATCAGGGGTGTGGCTGAAAGACAGCAGTAAGAAGGAGCCAAGGAGTAGGAGTAGAAAGGCTGCAGAAAGAGTCAGGAGCCCAGAGGAGGGGACAAAGGAGGTGAGAGGTGGGGGGCAGAAAGAGGAGACGAAAGCAGACAACAGAACATTGCTTGATAGCAGGAAAGGAGGTGAAGGGAGATAATTTTAGTGAAGAAATATTTTCGGTTGCTACCCGGATTCGAACCCGGGACCGTTGAATGAGAGGCCAGCACCCTAACCTCTAGGCCCCGAGAGCCCCCAACGAACTTTAAAATCTAAACGATCTTGGGACAGAAAATCCATCCACAGCTTTCCCCTTTCTATGAACAATAAGTGCTTTAAACGACAAGCCAAAGATCTTTCCCACAATTCTCCACACCTTCGCAACATTCGCAGGACATAACTTTAGTCATCTCAACATTCATGTTGAGTCTGCTGATCGTTATGTGAATCACGTTCTCCAAAATTGCGCAAGAAGTTCAGCTGGCACGAGCCCCCTATCAACCCACTTCAACAACGATCGAATCTGTGTAACAATAAAGCCAAAGCTTGCTTCACGCTCTCCACGTCGCTCAAAAACAAGCCCAAATCCACACTTTTTCTCGGTGTGTTTCCACCATTCTAGATTAGGTCCGTCGAATTAATGCATGTAATGTCAACGTGGTTGTTTAGTGTTCTTCTGTACTCTTCTAGACCTCCGGTAACGTGAAGACCAGACATCTATGCGACCAGCCGATAGCCGTGGCAAAGGATGGTTTTTCAAACTTTTACTCGCTTCACGTCCAGTCGAGGACCTGAAATGCGGAAAACCTTACCTTTATGACACAGTAGCAGAGGTATCACTTGTCCCACTTCTGGGTGGCGTCGGTAGCCTAGTGGTTAGGCTACCGGACTCGTAATCGTGAGATTGCGGTTTCGGGGATTCGAGCATCAGCTCGACGTTGTGTCCTTGGGAAAGACACTTTACACGAACTTCCCATTTGTCTCGGTCCTATCGGAGACGGACGTTAAACTAGGAAGTACCGCCCCTTAAATAACCTCATAGTGTTGATAGGGCCATTTTCACCACTTCTGGGCATGATCAAAGAGACAGACAACTCCCCCCCCCCCCTCTCCCAATTTCGCTTCGGCAGGTTATGGAACTTCTTCCACCCGTGCTTAGGTTAGACCCAGTATTTCTCTAGTGACTCTGGGACGTTATTACCACGGGTCTTACCTTGCTAATGTTACTCGACCCATCTTCGGGGTAGACCTCTTAAAGCACATAATCTTTCCAATGATCTCAGAGGCGAACGCCTGTTGCCTTTTGACAACACCCTATTGGCCCCAGAGAAGCCAAAGCTCCCTTGATACTTACAGGCCAAGGAATCCCTTATCAAAATATTCTAGACTATAATGGGCTCTCCATCTTAAAATTAAAACGGCTTTTGGAGTATAACTTTTGAAAAAATTCACCAATCTATTCCAGATTTTAACACGGGACATAATAATGTGCATTGATATATTCATCTCATCAGTTCTTAAAAATAATGGTTGGTACCCGACCCTAAATAAGCAGCGAGCTTTGTCTCCTTTAGTTACTGTAGATTCGAGTACCTTTCCAAGTTATTCTTGTTGCTTATTATCAGGTCCCTGAAGTTCCTGCAGAAATTATCGACACGACCCAGAGGATGATCCTCATGGATGGAAGTGGAAGTTTTCGTACTGCTGACCTTTTTCCCCATCTCATCCTCTATCTGACGCTTCAATGGTTTCAACCTCTACGGGGGAAACAGCGAGCAGCTGACCTTCTCTGTCCTCACGCGTTGTACACTTGAAAATGGGGTGGAAACAGAGCGGGAGTGGGGTGGGGGTGGGGGTGGGGGGGATTTGCACTGTTCCGGAGAGGGAGAATTGGCACTTCCTTTTTTGTTTCTTTTTTTCTCAACGTGGAGTAGGACGATGATAATGAAGTAGATGACGATAAAGGAGGGGGGGGGGGGGTGGTCACGGGGGAAACGTCGACGTAAATAAATAACCACTGGGTCCCTTTCTTAATTTAGGAACGTCGCCGCCGTCGAATTCACCCCTAGAATAAGCCTTATAAATTTGAGCAGACGTCTATATCAACAAGGGGTAGTAGTAAGCCTAATACTCGAATCAGTTTCATTGCTAAGTATAAACCCTGTTCGCCCCTTTCGGGCTACTTTTATAAGCAGCCACACGTACTGATTATATATATGCTTACAATTAGACTGGCAACGAAAACTAAGAAAGGTGGGGGGGGGGGGGGGGGGCTAACTCCTAATATAACCTCGTGGCTGCTCTGAGTGCTTGTTTCTGTGTTCTTTTCTCGACCTTTTGCTGCCCTATAATCAGGTCATATCCGTTCCTGGCCACGAAAGGCCAGATAAAAACAGCAGTTAAATTTAAGGAAAAAAACCCAACTAATAATACGTTTGAAGTATTGTTATCTCTGCTTTTTTTAACTTATATTTGTGTTTCCAGATCTTAAGTTACAATTACTATTTTTTAAAATCCTGAGACTATTATTCCAACCGTGCGTTTAAAAATTATATCGTAATTACGTTTACGTTTTTCCCGAAATGTGGGAATGGCTATTTCATGAGAGATTTTCTCGCTCGTTTGAGTGAATTCAGGATTTGTTTTCATTCACAAAGCGGTGATGCCGCCATGAATGAAAGTTTTGTTAAGTATCGTTTATGGCTTTATCTCCATCTGGTTCTCAGTCTCACTTCGACTATCCTGTCAAACAAGTTGGGAGATTTTTATTTTTTTAAAATTATTTTTAATTTTTTCGTCCCCTTTTTTTCGCCAGAGGCTGTGATCGAAAGTTGTTTTGTTTGTACACGTGTATTTCAATAGCAGACAAAAGACTTAGCTAGATCTATATGCATTTGATTCTTGTTACAATTTTCATCAGGCTCTTGCTGCTCATAGGTCGGACTTGAGTCTTGAGCAGGTCTTGTTGGTGGTTGTTTTGTTTGTTTGTTTGTTTGTTTGGTTGTTTGGTTGTTTGGTTGGTTGGGTTTTTTTTTCATCTGTTAAAACAGACGTCCGTAAAAACTTTTTCTCGCCGCAAAACACTTACACTTACATACAAAAAAAAGTTGAAGTTATGTCTGTAGGAGAGACAGAAGAAAGCCATCTGATAGAATTCGACTTTGGCGATGATGGTCGAATTCTGCCAGATGGCATTCTTCAGTCCCTCTTACAGACATGTTTGTTACTTCACTTAATTTTCTCAATTTTTTTCTTTTGGGGGAC
>NW_004797454.1:1057068-1058262 GCF_000002075.1 Aplysia californica
GGGGGGTTGTTTTACCACGCTTGCAACTGTATAAGGTCACATGAGCGCGCGGGACACATTTAACATTTTCAGTTTGTTAAGAATTCATTTTGAAATTTGCCCGAGTGGTGGTCGAAGCCTACTCCTATCAATTTTAAACCACCAAGGGATCTCTAATTAACATGCGCGACTTGCACATGGGACCTCTGAGATTGTTTGCCCTGAACCGAGAAGGCAAGGAGTAGATCTTACCTACCATAAGATCAGGGGTGTGGCTGAAGAAAGACTGCAGTAAGGAGCCGGCCAGCAGTGGAAAGGCTGCAGAAAGAGGAGCAAAGAAGAGGGGGCAAAGGAGGGGGCAAAGGAGGGGGCAAAGGAGGTGAAGGGGTGGGGGTAAAAAGTGGAGATGAAAGCAGACGACAGAACTATGTTAGAGGGAAGAAAAGGAGGTGAATGGAGAAAATTATTTAGAGAAGAAAATTGTTCGTCGTAGTTCGGATTCGAACCCGAGACCTATAATTCAGTGAGAGGCAAACACCATAACCTCCAGACCACGAGACCCTCTCCCACCCCTCACAATTTACTTTTATACAGATCTAATAAAATCACGTCTTTGGAGAAAAAAAAAGTTTAATTTTAAAAAATAATAAAAGAGTTACTCACGCATGTGAATGTGGAACAGACAACACAGTAGGCCTAAAACTTAAGAGCAGAAAAAAACCGGATATCCGTTGACACGGGAAGTTTTAATTTAAGCAAGAGAAATACAAGGTGTTACCGCAGAGCAAGAGTACTCGGTCTGAAGTGACAATGGTTCGGAACGGCCTTCTCTCTCGACGTAACGTCCTGATGGTGTGCACTTTATAGCAAAGTAGGCAAGGTTCATAATATTGTTAATTTGATGCTCTACTTTCTCTACACCGAGGGGAATTAATTATTTCCCCCTCTTTGTTGGGTTTTAAGTTGGCGTGTTCATATTTTTTTTATTGCTCTGTTGTGTTGTTTTTCTATTTTCTATGTAAATATAGCGCAATGCAATTTCATTTGGTTTTGTTCCTACTTTTAAAAATATAAGTAGATGTGTTAGGAAGAGTCTTCGGGGACCAGGATTTTGGTCCACGGAGATTAAAATTGTGGTCTTTTCAGTCAAAACCTGGGTGGGTTATTTATGAGAGAGAGAGATAGATAGATAGAGAGAGAGAGAGAGAGAGAGAG
>NW_004797454.1:1058534-1116674 GCF_000002075.1 Aplysia californica
GTGAGAGAAAGAGAGAGATGAATGTGCACACGGCACAAAGGGAATGATTTAGAGAAAAATGAATAGGATAATAATAGGCGTGTTCTGCGTGCAGGAGTGAGTACATTTTTAAGCTTTGCGAGGTAAAATAAATAAGCCCGATTTAATGACGCTCTAAACGCTGGAAATTTACTCACTTCTGAATACAGAATACGCCTGAGCACGCACACAGTCTTGATTGATAGCGCACAAGACGCAAGATCAACTCACATTCACTAACGACAATAACAAGAAAGGAAAAAAGAAAGTACGTTACAGCTTGGAAAAGGTAGAAGAAAAGCAAAGCAAACTGTTGTAGGGACTTGACAGAACGTCGGGTTGTGAACCAAGCACAGACGAATGTATAAAATATAAGAAACTCTCAAAGTGCTGTCCAACAGACACCGACACGACCGTCCCTTCTATTTGGGAAAACGAAATGACAACAATTGGAAGCAAAAAGAAATGACTCGTGAGGTCACGCATGCGCAAAGCTAAATATTTTCATGGTCCCCCTGGACTGGGTGTCTCCATGAACCAGGATCCTGGTCTCGGGAGACACTTCCAAAGTGTTATGATAGCGTGTGTCTCCTCCAAAACCGAATACATGTACTGAAATTGGCAGGCCCCTTGTGTCATAATATGATTCCATAATTTACAAATATCCTGTACTTAAAAATAAAAATTACCGTGGGTGGTTGGCGGGTGCTCTGGTGTGGTTTGCTTCTTCTTTTCTATCAAACATCTACCGTTCTTATCTTCCCTTCTTCTTTTTTTATGTTTGTTACTCTCTTTTAACAGCTCTAATCTTCTGGCACTCATATGACCTTATGCAGTTGCGAGCGCCGTAAAACCTTTTCTAAAACTTAAAAAACATTGAATTTCATGTACACACGTTAAGGGTTAAAACGGCCTGTCGTCGCATAGGTGCGCACACGGCGGCACACGGCCTTATTTGTGTTAGGCTAATTGCTGTGGTGGTTCTTGTGCTGTTCTAATTGTGATTTCATTCTGTTGTGAAACCTTCATTTTTCACGTTTTAACACTCTGTGTGGCTACAAATGATATTCTGGAAGCTTAAAACAGAGCACAAGAAATTCTGGTGCTTTAGATTAAGTTACCTCTGTCAACATATTGCTATATACGTCGCCACAGAGAGTTGAAAGCTTGAAAACTAATGGCAACTTTTGCCATTTTTTTGTTGCAGCTTTTGGACCAAAAATGGCAACAAATACAGATACTAGCATAACCATGTGCCAGGATCTTGACAACACAACACAACACACACACACACACACACACACACGCGCGCGCGCGCGTGCACACATATAAATGCCCCATACACAATTATCATGTGGGTGTTGTTACACACCAACGACACAATTGAGATCATCTAGGAGGCGGGCTTCCGACCCTGTCTTTCACTACTTTCAGGGCCAACCCGGACAGACAAGAATATAAAATCCCAGCAGAAAGATCAAGTTACAGTACTCGATTAAAAAATATATAATTTTCTCCCCACTCGGAAATCGAACTCGGGTCTCCAGAGTGCAACACTAATAATAAAGTATCTAACCGTTACACCACAGACGTCAGTTATCAGTATTTTAGCCTGTGTCAAATGCCATGAATGCTGAAAGAGGCTTGAATAAAGAGATGCAGATCCTTCAAATAACACGAGTCACGATCTGACGTTGCTAATAACAACGAGTCTTTGGGCGACAGCAGATGAGATTGGCAAGCACTTTTTATCTCTTCTTCTTGTTGATGGTGTACTCTGATTGGTTGTCGGTGTGTATAAGGGAGAGAGAGAGGGGCGGGCGAGAGAGAGAGAGAGAGAGAGAGAGAGAGAGAGAGAGAGAGAGAGAGAGGAGAGAGAGAGAGAGAGAGAGAGAGAGAGAGAGAGAGAGAGAGAGAGAGAGAGAGAGAGAGAGAGACCGAACTAAAGATTCCTATCCAAAGAGTTCCAGGAGAAGAAGGCCTTACCTGTTGAAGTTGAAGTCTCAAATTTCGTTTTAGGCAAGAAGCAGCTCCCCCCCCCCCTAAAGCAAAGGAAACAAGAACGTGATTCCCCTAAGCACGATATAGTCATGTCAGCCAGAGGTTTTCGGTGCCAAGAGTAAGCCCGACATAGTGTTTACCTACAACATAACAAAACAGGTGGTCGATGCTATGGCACATGGCCATGCGCTCAGTCAATGAGATGGCCCCTTGCAAAGCTCTTCAACCTTGTAGATTTGTCTTTTATTGCTGCCCGTGTGGTTGTGATCTACAAGTTAATTTCCAGCTTTCTTACCTCTCGTGGGGACAACCGACAGGAATTCGATATTAGAATTAGACCCTCACTTGCTGTGACCAAAATCCAGAGGTCTTCTGACTCAGCCATCTCTTCATTCCAGCAGCGAATCAAGCAAAAATTATTATTTCTGCGGTCCTCAACTCACTGGCACCAGTGGGCACACCGGGCGATCAATGCATCATTTTTACATAGACCAAATTAGGGACGATGACAACGCCGGGCAATAGAGATGTTCTTCTCTGCCTGCCAAAAGAAACCACAAGACATGGTAAAAATGCAGCCTCCGAAATAAACTTGTTTACAAGGAATATTCAGTCCTTTCTTGCATGAATTGTTCGATCTAAATCCCGAGACTTTATTACTTACCCTGTTAACAGTTGATTGTTCTACTTTTTAATTTTCTAATTATATTTTTTGTGATATACTGGAGATACACACATGTGACGTATTTTCTGAGCTTCATAAAATGATCCCAATCTGACATCCGTGTTCGTATGTGTGTACGCGAGTATGATATAGCAATCATACAGAAATACTACCTTTAGGTGCCACCATAATCAATATTGATTTAATAAAGTTTTATTAATTCTTCATATTCAATCCATGAATGGCATACATTTTAAAACCAAGTAAGGTTAGCCCCGCCCCTGCAGGTGGGGGCCCCCTTAGTTTTACTATGGGGGAGTAAAGAATACACCTGCCGTGATACTGTGTGTCGTAAGAGGCGACTAAAGGTACATAGGTCTGGCCACCTGAAAAGTGACAGTTTGCGGATGGCCAACTACCCGACCCAGTAAAAATGGAAAGTTATAGAAACACGAACAAACATGCCTTATAATTTTTCCATCTTGGGAGACGGAGGAGCTTCTGCATCAGCAGGAACAATGAAGGACAGCGAACAAAGCCGAGAGGACTCTTCTGACTCGAAACCTTCTTTGTCAAACAAGTCTCTCCAGATTGCGTTGTGGAATGTTCGCACCATGTATGAAGCAGGAAAGAGTTCTCAAGTGACACAAGAGATGAAAAGATACAGGCTGCACATACTAGGAGTCAGCGAAACCCACTGGATACAGTCTGGGCAGAAGCAGCTCAGCTCGGGGGAACAAATATTGTATTCTGGGAGGGAAGACAAGCACCATGCAGAGGTAGTTGGAATTATTTTGAGTAAGTATGCGCAGAAGTCACTTACAGGATGGGAAACACACGGGGAGAGGATCACCATGGCTTCTTTCACTACCAGAAGTAAGAGCATCAACATGAACATAGTACAGATCTACGCCCCAACAAACGATGCTTCAGATGAAGACAAGGATGCTTTTTACAGCCAGCTCCAGGGGGTCATCGACAAACTGCCAAGGAAAGATGTCAACATCATAATGGGAGATGCTAATGCCAAGATTGGTCAGGAAAACGTAGGTTACGAGGGAATCATGGGACAACATGGCCTGGGACAAATGAATGAGAACGGTGAGCGATTTGCAAATCTCTGTGCTTTCAACAGTCTTGCCATCGGAAGCTCTGTTTTTCCCCATAAGAGGATCCGCAAGGCTACTTGGGTATCACCGGATGGAGTGACGGAGAACCAGATTGATCATTTTTGCATCTCTCGTAGGTTCAGGCGTTCACTGGAAGATGTCAAAGTACAGAGAGGGGCAGACGTTGGATCAGATCATCATCTGCTGTTAGCAAAACTCAAGCTTCGTCTCAAAGAGCATAGAACCAGAACAGGAATCAAAAGAATGAAGTTCCAAGTAAGTCTTTTAGATGGACACAAAAAACAGGAATTTCAACCCTCGGCGGATCTCGGTGAGGAAGACATAGAAGTGGATACACACTGGACCAAGGTTAAGGAAGTATTTACATCAACATGTCAAGAAGTACTCGGTGTGAAGAAATGGGAGCACAAGGAATGGATTAGCCAA
Source organism: Aplysia californica (assembly GCF_000002075.1). Taxonomy (NCBI): domain Eukaryota; kingdom Metazoa; phylum Mollusca; class Gastropoda; order Aplysiida; family Aplysiidae; genus Aplysia; species Aplysia californica. The sequence goes on from NW_004797454.1 coordinate 1,062,774, forward strand.
CACTCATTGGATTTAATTAGGTTAAGAAGACAGCTGAAGGCAGAAGCGAATGCAAGTAGAACAAGAGGATCAAGAGCGGATGCATTGGAGAAGTACAGGACAACAGCTAAAGATGTCAAGAAATCACTAAGAAAAGACAAGGAGGAATTCATGAACAGGCTAGCAGAGAAGGCAGAGGAAGCAGCGACAGGAGGGCACATGCGAATCCTTTACCAGACCACAAGGACACTTTCTGGATAATACGGGAAACCTGAAATACCAGTAAAGGACCAAGAGGGGAAAACCATATTTGGAAAGGAAGCTCAGTCCAAACGATGGGTAGAGCATTTCAACAGTCTCCTGAACAGACCACCACCGAGTAACCCACCAAACATCCTGCCAGCAAGAAATGAGTTACTAATCTGCTGTGATGCTCCTTCAAAACAAGAGATTCTGGATGTCATTAAGAAGCTTAACAAAGGTAAAGCGGCTGGTCCTGACCAGATTCCACCTGAAGCCCTAAAAGCAGATGCCAATGGGACGGCAGACATCCTCCTCCCACTGTTTACCAGGATCTGAAATGAGAGCAAGTTCCTAAAGGATTGGAAAGAAGGACACCTCGTGAAGCTTCCAAAAAAGGGGGATCTCAGCAACTGCAGCAACTACAGAGGGATCACTCTTCTCTCAATACCAGGTAAGGCCTTCAACAGAATCATTCTGGAGAGAATCAAGACAGCAACGGATCCAAGACTACGGGATGAACAGGCTGGTTTCCGGAAAAATCGCTCAACCATCGACCAGATTGCCACGCTCAGGATCATTGTGGAACAGTCCCTGGAATGGAACTCCCAGCTGATCGTCAACTTCCTTGACTATGAGAATGCTTTTGACAATGTAGACCGAGCAACACTATGGAAGATACTGAGACACTACGGAATCCCACAGAAGTTGGTGAACCTCATTAAGAGCATGTACGAAGAGACAAAATGCAGGGTTGTACATGATGGCCAGCTCACTGACAACTTTGACATCGAGACTAGTGTGAGACAGGAATGTTTATTATCACCGTTCCTCTTCATATTGGCAGTTGACTGGCTGATGAAGGAAACCACCAGAGGACACAGAAACAGTATACAGTGGACACCATGGACACAGTTTGATGATCTGGACTTTGCAGATGACTTGGCGCTTCTGTCACACTCTCAGGAACAGATGCAAGCAAAGACGACAGTTTTAAACAGCCTGTCCGAGTCTGTTGGATTGAGGATCCACCACGGAAAGTCGAAAGTCCTAAGGATAGATGCACGGCGAAAGGAGCAGGTCACAGTACAAGGAAATGCACTAGAAGACGTCGAATCCTTCTGCTATCTTGGGAGTATAATCGACAGAGAGGGAGGAACAGTCTCTGAAATAAAGTCCGGCATTGGAAAGGCACAGGCTGCATTTATTTCTTTGAGCAGGATTTGGAGGACCAGGGATATCTCATTACGAACAAAGCTTAGAATGTTCAACTCAAATGTGAAATCAGTCTTGTTGTATGGATGTGAGACGTGGAACGCATCCCACATGTGCATAAAGAGGATCCAGATTTTCTTGAACAAGTGTCAGAGGAGGCTGCTGAGGATCAAATGGACAGACAGGATCACCAACGAGGAAGTATTAAGAAGAACCAGACAGATCCCGGTCAGAGATGAGGTGGGAAGAGGACGTTGGCGATGGATTGGACACACTCTCAGGAAGTCAAGCAGCTGCATAACAAGAAAAGTGTTAGGTTGGAACCCACAGGGTAAAAGATCAAGGGGAAGACCTCGTGGAACCTGGAGAAGAGTCACGGAAATGAATGTACAGAAAAGTGGGAAGACGTGGAGTGACATCAAGCGACTAGCCCAGGATAGGTAAAGGTAGAGAGTGTTTGTTCGTGGCCTATATCCTGCCCCGGGATGATAAAGGCAATGATGATGATGAAGGTTAGCCCCCTAGTGAGAAAGACATATTTGTACACGATTCACAGCACTTCCCGCTTCTCACACACATTTTGATTACGCATATGGCCTACGTCACAGCTCATCAATGACAATTTTTACTTGCAAAACTTGTTACAAGAAATTATTGTTATAGTTAACATATGTTTGCACTAATGGCTCTCAAAACTTGCGTTCAATAAGCATAGTCCCGATTAGAAAAACCTGACGGACTTGATATTATGGTCCGGACAACACCAAATGTCGACCTCATTACACAGAAACTAAGTGGCGAATTGTCCTGATTTTTTGCATGTTCTCTGAATTCCAAAAAAACTATTTAAAAATCTCAATTTTCGTGTACATGGGACAAATATAAAGAGGTGTTTTCTACATAATCATTTGTATTTAATTACAGTTTGCCCAGTGATTTTTTATTAGAGCAAGTACGTAGTTAAGTGTTAGTTGTTGTTGTTGGGGTTTGTTGTTTTTTTTTTGCTTTTTGGTTTGTCTAAATCTATTTTCTTTTTTTCTTTCTTGCTGACTGCATGAGCCGCAAGACTGAGCTGTTTTCAGTTCAGTGGTTAGTGGGGGACAGCGAGTTTATTTTGATTGACTCATTGTGATATACAATGAGTAAAATTTCTTTTCTATATATTATACATATCTTCCGTCATTGAGATCGCATGCGTTTCAATTTGCTTTCGCTTTTTCAATTATCACCATGGTTAGAGATTACTTAGTTTATAAACCCCCAAAACGTTGCCTTGAAACTACTGAACTATTTCTTTTTTTTTTTAAAGCTGATTGAGACCGTTTCTTTTTTTAAAATTTTTTTTAGAACAAATCCCGAAAAAAGGACAAGGCACATATGTGTAAAAGTATTTCAGCGCTCTGTTGACCCCGTTTTTGGGTTTGACCAAACTGTATATTCCCTTCCTTCCCCCCCCCCCCCCCCCCCCGAAATTTCTGGCTTAGCCCCAGCAGCGACACCCTGTATTGTAATGATTTTTAGCATAGTACCATGCTTGCTATAAAAAATGTGCGGTGTTGAATTTAATGAGCAATTAATTACTAATGATTATATAGACAGCACCTCTTTAGTTTTGTCGCATATGCACGAAAGTCGAGATTTTGTAGGTCTTTTAGAATTCAGCGGCGCATACAAAAAATAAGAGAGATTCGCCTCTAAGATTCGGTGTAATGAGGTCGAAAAGTTGTCCCTTTGGTGTTGTCCGGACTATAAAAGCAATATTGCCCCAGCTGTAAACATTTTAAAATCTGTAGAAACCACCCACTTGGATTTTTTATATGTATTTATAAAGGAATTTTTTAGAATACAGCTTGCAGGTGTTTACAAAAATGTTGATCTGTTAAGACAAATTTATACAAGTCACTGTGCAAAAATTGGAGAACCTCTGTTCGATAGTTGAGGATACAATATTTGAAAATAAGTCGCGCCACATTTACATTTTACGCTCCGCTCCCGTTGATACAATTTCTAAGTCACATTTTATCTTATTGTTATTGCCTCAATGGGGGTCTTGGTCTAAAGTGCATTGAACTATACCTGAACTTTACGACAGTACTCTTTGGATCGGGATGAAAACGAAGCCTACTTCGTGACATTGTGCTGCATTAAAAAAGGGTGGGAACACGTGTATGCCTGTGTAATGAGGTGTAAGTGTGGTTGAGAGAGAGAGAGAGAGAGAGAGAGAGAGAGAGAGAGAGAGAGAGAGAGAGGGAGAGAGAGAGGGAGAGAGAGAGGGAGAGAGAGAGGGAGAGAGAGAGAGAGAGAGAGAGAGAGAGAGAGAGAGAGGGAGAGAGAGAGAAAGAGAGAGAGAGAGAGAGAGAGATGTTCGCAGTATTGTGGAACAATAGAGGGGACGGGAGAGTCGGTTGCATTGGCCCGTTCCCTCACGAAATGATCGTTGCAGCGTGGTGCGATCGAGTTGAGTCATCACGCTTTATCATCTATTCTTTAAGCGCAACGTGTTACACATTTCTCTCGCATTCACTGAAATTCATAATTGCTTACCTCGTTATTTCAGTATACAATTCAAACCAGTACATTAAAACATAAAAAATTATAAAAATAACATAACAAAACATCTGTCTCGTGGATCCCCGAGTTGTTATTCAAGTTTTTGTAAACAGACCCCAGCAGAGCGTGTTCATTCTTTTCCACTTAATTAAGTTTACTGTTTTGAGTTCTATGATCAGATCACGTAGGCACCAAAGTCAGTTGTATTATTATATGGATAATCTATTTTACATCTAATTCCAGTAGCAATGATAACATTGCAAAACGCAAGCTGTCACATTCAGAAGGCCTAAATATTTTCAGTCACACTCAGTGAACAGGGCTGTGCTGGGGGTATCGAGACCAGAGCAGTTAAAGTACTTTTAAAAAGGTACTTAAGTACGAATGTAAGTACAATCTAAAATATGTACTTAAGTACAGTAAAAGTACTTTCCTGTAAAATGTACTTGAGTACAAGTACTTTTTAAAAAAGTACTTATGAGTACATTTTGAGTACTTTCTGCTAATATGCTAAAACACTTCAAAATGCAAAACATCATATTGAATAACATATCTAGTATATTTGACAAATTCGGCCATTTATTACTAACAATGTAAACAGTATACAAAGCATTTGAATATACGCACTGAACGTAGGTGGAAATTGTCCGTGAAATTGAAAAAAAACCCCAGCAAACAAACAGACGCAACTAGTGAGTAAGTGATATTATGAATAGAATTTGTTTGAGCAAGACAATATGATCTAATGTAAGTCAGTCCTAGAGGTCGGAAAGTAGGAAAAGTATCAAAATTGGAAAATATAGAGACAAAATTGACCTAAGAAAATAAAAAATTGATGAAAATGGCCAGCAAAAAAAAAAGTGCTTTGAATTCTTTAACAAATCCTCAAGGAATCAAGGTAGTCTTAAGCACAAACCACAAAAAAAAGGAAAAAAGAAATTTAGGTAGCCTAAAAAATTGTTAGATTGATATACATTGAGAACTCAGTTTCAGTTTCAACTGATTATAATAGTGGTAAGACAGAGTTTGGTCACACTGTGTAGTCCACGGCGCCCACGGCAAACCAAAATAGGCCTACATGTAATTTCCTAGAGTCTAGTAAGTGTAGTGTAACCAAAAATTCTCTACTACAGTAGTATCCGCCTAAGATCCCAGTGCTCGGGAGCAAGGGAAATATGGGATCTTAGCCCGACGAAGCTAAGGAAGAATCTACAGTGACCCAAGAACTGACGTGACCCCTGGGTAGGTTTATGACATATGGCGAGCAAAGAGTGGTCATCCTTGGTGACCAATCACAGTAGCATGGTGGCATGAGGCAAGCCATAATATTATACCGTACACTCATTAGCATATCGTCTCGAGATCTTTATCAACGTTTATCCAGTTGCCCCTCCCCTTTACCTGTCCAAAAATTGTAGCCTTCCATTTCTTGATTGAGTCCCCCCGCCTTTGTCGTTACGTACCATTACGCTGTGACCACACCAATTAAAATTCCATCTGTCTCGCAATTTCGGGAATAGAGAAAAACTGCCTTCAACTTCAATGGTCAGGGAAGAGTTCACAGTTCGATGTGATCCTGCCTGGGGCGAACTTGTAGGCCCAACCCACCCAGCGAGGGATGAAAGTTCAGGTGGCGAGCTCAGATGCGAGTGCGATGTTTGGGGAAAAGAAACGCCCATCGGTCTGTTCACACCTCGGTGTGATCCCGTCTGGGGATCATTGTACTTGTACCGTTTCATGGAGTTTTACAGCACATGTGATCACTTTCACAAGAGTGGCTGATCTTTGACGCGACGGGCAGTTCTTTGATCTCAACTTTTAACTCTTGGTTGATCGGCTGTGCCCGCCCGGGTGTTTGTTCCGTAAATTATGATCGGAAATGTCGGCGCTTATTCTTTCATTAAGCTTCAAAAGTACTCAAAATGTACTTGAAAAGTACTCAAAAGTACTTTTATCAAAAGTATCGGAGTACAGTAAAAGTACTGATTCTCAAAATGTACGGGAGTACAGTAAAAGTACCGAAAATTGTAACGTAAGTACAAGACTTGTACTCCGTTACAACCAGCTCTGATCGAGACAGCTGCAGAGAGGTGCTTGAGAGTTGACCAAAAAATCGGCATCTTCTGATCTGTAAATGTAAAGCTTCTTCTCCTGTCATTGAGGTGACCTAGCATGGCCACACAGTGATTGTTTTAACCGCCCATAACCCGAATAAATGAAACCATTGTCTCACAATTCAATTACTGTGAGTTTGCTTGCTGTCGCAATTGACACTTTCTGCTATAAATGGACACTAAAACTTAGAGTAAAACAGTAAACTTTATTATAACCGAGTAGATTTCAATGATCAGTCATACAAAAGGCAATGATCTGAATCTGAATACACAGAGAAATTTTTAAAAAATAGTTAAGGCACTACTTTTGCTTATGATTGCTAACAGAAAATCAGTCTGGTCTCATAGAAATCACACATATTCATCCCCCCAAAAAAAACTTTGTCTAACGTATCGTATATCGATTACTCATGAAAAAAAATTCCACTGAAAAGGGTAATTTTTTTACTACATCAAAGCAGTGAACAAAAGTTTCATTACAACTTTGTATCAAGTACTGTGGAGTGAACAGCACAAGGTGCTTCAACATGTTACAAACAAAAAAATGTAAAGCAATTCTAGAAAAACTACGGAAACTGAGCAATTCCAGTAGGCCTACCAATTTCCAAAGAAATTGTAATGATTAAATTTTCTTTAACTAAAAATTTCACTAGCTCCATCCGACACACCACAATTGGTAATTGATAGCTTCCCACAATTTCAACAAATCTACAGATATGATAAGATAAAACACCTTAAGTTGCTGAGAACTCCCCAATTTACCATGCACTCAAAAAAGGCAGATATTGTCCTTGATAAATGCAATCACATCTTTGTTCACAGGTCCTCCAATGTTTAATGTAACAACAATTTAAATCGATAAGTTTTGCACATGAATCACAGAATCAACACGTCTCCTCTTTCACGTAATAATATTTTGATAGTCCTCATGTAATCACAAAAATTATACTTGTTTTAGTAAGGTTCTACAGTGCACGCAAATGCATACGCTCATATGATGAGTGCCAAGGGGTGGATGTCAACAGGGAAGTCCAAATGGGGAATCAGGCTTACTCTGCTCACCTCTCTTGCCTCAATAGCACAAAGTCTGCTTTGACTATCAAGGCACCCTGTAAATAGCAGTTCATTAGAGAGTGACAAATATACAAAAGAAGAAGAGGAAATAATGACGATAGGATAAGGAAAGAAAAAGCAGCAGTTTCCCCTAAGATGTTCCGCCACAGTGTTTATCTTTTTTTTGATAAGTGTTTTATGGCGCTCGCAATTACATAAGGTCATATGAGCACACCAAACATTTTCAGTTGGCAGGAAATTTTGAATTTTGCCCGGGTGGCGACCGAAGCCTAGCCTTATCAATTTTAGACCACCGAGGGATCTTTAACGTGCACAACTTGCACACGGGCCCTCCGAGATTTTTTCGCCCTTGTCCGAGAAAGCTAGGTGTAGATCATTCCTACAAGAAGATCAGGTGTGTGGCTGAAAGACAGCAGTAAGTAGGAGCCAAGGAGAAGCAGTAGAAAGGCTGCAGAAAGAGTCAGGAGCACAGAGGGGGGGGGGGGGGGCAAAGGAGGTGATGGGGTGGGGGCAGAAAGTCGAGACGAAAGCAAACGACAGAACATTGCAGGAGAGAAGGAAAGGAGTGAAAGGAGACAATTTAAGAGAAGAAAATTTTTCGGTTGCTACCCGGATTCGAACCCGGGACCTTTGAATGAGAGGTGAACACCTTAACCTCTAGGCCACGAGAGCCCCCTACGGCACAGTATGAGCATGACATTGATAAACCAGCCCATTGACAGTTCTACTGTGCTTAAGAACATGTTAATATCCCCCCTTTGGGAAAGACCTATAGACACTTCAGTCAAAAGCCCTGCCCTGGGGGGGGGTGGGGGGGGGGGGGGGGGCTAAAAATTATACACATCCGTTACAAACCCATTAGGGGCATTCCTACCCTGATCAGTGACCTACATTGACAAAAATCAACAGCATGTAAGCATGGACTAAATGGAAATCAAGAGAGAAAAATCAAACCAGTGAAAACAGCAAATATATAATTATGCAACTGACACAATATGACTTAAGTAACTTTGGTTCCATATTTATACTGATTAAAATATGTGAATACAAATCATAACATGCCCAGATGGTCCAAAATAATCAATCTGCAGTATAATATCACATTTATTAACTGAAACAAGTTGTGTGATCCATCAATGACAGTGTCCTTCCAATCCTCACAACAGGTCACAAACAACAGGGCAAAATGAGGAGGACCTCACATACAGGGATTGCGAAGTAAATTACTGCTTTGTCAGTAAAAATACTTGTAGATGGATGTCTTTCCCAGCCAGTAGCCTCTCACATCTGTCCAGGTACTGCACTGTAAACTCCGGCTCTGCAGGAAGGACAAGGTGGCAGGGGTTTAAATTATGCAGAACTAGCATGAGCCACCAACCACAAAAATAAATCTTAAGATACTATCATGAGTAAGGAACGGATGCCACTTGAGTTCATCCAGCAACCCCTGGGCTTGTTGATCATCATCACCACCATAAAAATAAGAATAATAAATATTATAATTATATAACAAATGACTGTAATATGGCTCGTAGTAAAAATAAAAATAAGTTCTAAAACCCCCAGTCCCAGGTGGCTGTAAGCGTTTCACAATAAGAGTAAAATACAAAATTGGACAGCTTACACCATGATATGTGTTATGCATACTGACCCATCCATGTAATGAGCAATAATCCTTTCAAATACATTTGAACCTGTAATTTGACTAGAAAAAATATACCCAAAACGACAAGCACTGTGACAGCTGATCACACTTGTTGACTGAAGAATCAAACTAGTTGGTAAAATAGAATTTGAATAAATTTGTCTTTAGACCAAATTTAAATGTGGTCAACGTGGAAGCCCCTCTTTAATGCAATGGGTGTGTGTGTGTGTGTGTGTGTGAGTGTGTGTGTGTGTGTGTGAGTGTGAGTGTGTGTGTGTGTGTGTGTGTGTGTGTGGAAGAATTCTACACTGAGGACAAAGCCCTAGCTCCAACTTAAAAAAAATAATTTTCAAGGCAGTCTTCAACTGACTTTTGTTAATGGACTGTAAATTTCCAGATGAAGTATACTCCTGAGGTAAATTAAAAAGACATTGTGGTGCAAGATTATTTGAACACTAATAAGACATTACTGCAACTTTGAAATCAATATATGGACTTTATCTTGCAGCTTGGTTCTTTAGTCTTTGCATTAAAAAAATTGTTACTTCTATTTTATGACGAGCAAGTTTCCATAAATGAGATAACACAAATGATGACATCACCATCTTAAAATATGTTTTAAGTCACGACCTTTGACCCAATGAAGTGAGTGGAAGTGCCTATAAGTCACAAAGTTACCCCCTTTTAAACTAGAGTCCGTACGAGGTCACGTGACACGAAAACATTTGAGTTTGTAGGCGGCCATTTTTAAGTGCGGCTAAAAAGTTTGTTTACATGTGAGTAGGCGTGTCTCTGCTCTTACGTGTTTTATTTGATTCTACCGTTGTGTTTTAATCTAAAGTGATTCTCTTAAAAGTGCAAGCAAGTGAAACCTCTAGTCCCTTTCTGGATTAACGTCTTATTGTGTCCAATCGAGTATATGTTATATACACAGCCGCTTGGAGCTGTGATTAGAAAGCACAGTTGAGTATGAATTATCACATACATGTAGATCCACGCAGATGATACACAGTTGTGCAGATCTGCTCCACCATCAGATGTTAAAACCTTGCCTACCACCAAGGGTGTGCATTGATGATGCCAAGAACGGGATGATTGATAATAAGCTCCAGCTTAATGAAAATAATACTGACATTCTTTTATGTAATCCAAAGAAATGCCATGTCCCCATAGACGTCTAGACGTAGATCTAGAAGTAGACCTAGATCATGTTTGTACGATGTGTAAGCGTTTGCGTGTGATAAGCTAGTAGGTGTGTGTGTGTGTGTGTGTGTGTGTATGTGTGTGTGTGAGTGCGCGCGCGTGTGTGTGTGCGTGTGTGAGTGCGTGTGAGTGTGCATTTGTGACTAAAGCACCTAGAGCTGTGTTTGTGGGCGCTATAGAAATGATCTACATTGTTATTATTATTATTATTATTATAATAATAATAATTATTATTATTATTATTATATTATTATTATAACTACGCAGTCTTAGAGACTTTCTTTACAATAAAACGAGACCAGAAAGGATGGTGCAACACTGCTACGTTTATCAATGTACTAACAGAGCCTCCAAATGAACCCCTCTTTCATTTCACTGGTCAGAATAAGATTTATAAGAATTTTGACAGATTAGATTCAGATCTATCTATGTTTTGAAGAAAATATTCGAAAAGATAAAGAACCTGGTCTGATCAAAGCTTACCTTTCAGTTAAAATTGATATCAGATCTAACCACTGCAATTTTGCCTTGTCTTACTTAAACATCACAAAATCCAAGCTAGATCTACTAATTTGAGGTATTAATTTCACTCAATTGACAATGACTCACTGACGTAAGATATTAAACATAGTTACTAATAGTAGTATAACAGTATCATCAATCATAACTATTTTTATGGGATGATGATTATAGTGATGGGTGGGAGCAGCCAAAGATAGGCTCATGTCTAAAATGTTTGATGTAATGAATAGGATATAATAAATACCTAAGCTTATTAGTGACTAAGGAAACCATAGTCAGAGTGCGTTTGGTGCTGAGCTTGCTATATATATATGCACAGCATTTAAATTTAATATGTGTTTGGCACATTTTTTATTGCACGAATGAATTTAAATAACTCATCACTGCTTCTGTCAGGCAGTTCAGTGATGTCTGTTTTCTTTTATTACATCATCTATTTTTAGCGCATAAATATGTCTTATGGACACAAATAGTCACTCCGAGTTTCTTTTTTTAAACATAAAGAGCCATCAGTAAGGTTCTGAGCCATGTGAAGTTAAGGTTGACTAACAGCTAGATCTTTTTCACAATGGGTAGGAAATTTCTTTATCAAACAGTGTACTTTTCAATGTTTTGTTTTATTGAATGTCGTCCAAAAAACCTTAGTGAAGGTTTTTGTTTCAGTTATCACTACACTGTGTAGAAAAACAATTGACCAGGCTACAAAACAACATTAAGTTCACTTTTTTTAATCTTTAGTGAGTCCAGAGTTGTCACAGTTGTTTTACTCAAGTCCAAAATTAGACTTACTTAAAACAGCAATAGAAGGAGCTTTAGTTTCAGTGCTGTATATGGTGTACTTTAGTTCTTAAAATCAATATAATCCAAAGTTTAATACCACATAAAAAACACTACTTATTTATTATACTTTTTAAAAAGTGAACATAAGAATGAAAATACAGTTTCCTGTTCAAATGTCACAGGGGAAAGTGTAACTCGATTTTTAAAATACCAGTACACGTATTTATCATTTGTTTGGCTGAATTTGCTTTATCAAGAGCTTCATTGCCTTCCTACACCTAATGGCTGAAAAGCTCTGGAATTTTTTTCCAGTGGCTCGTCCTGATTTAATTTAATGCCAAACTCATATATTTGAGGGGGGGGGGGGGGGTTGGTATTGGGATTCGGGAGGAGAGAGAGGGTGGGGTGGTTATGGGAGGTTTCCATGACACCCACATCTTTTCATACTTCTTTTAAAAAGTTCTATAGGCCCTATACACTTTGATTCAGTCAATAAAAAATAAACCACCTCGTTGATAAAGTGCTGATGAAGAAATAAAGGTGGTTTTTTAAATCTTTTTATTAAAGCCTATATCTCTATATTTATCTATTTAATAATACATTTATTTGTAGATCTAGTTGTAGAAAGAACGCTGTATTATTGCTATTTAGTAATTTAGATATAGTATGCCATGGCGCCCATTAAAAAAAAAAAATCAACAAAAACCGAGCCTTGCCTATCCCGTATGAGAGAGAGAAAACATGCCTAGCCCATTGCTTTAGCATGAACTCCTTCACACAACTTGCCACAAAAAACATGGCGGACGCTGCGGTCGAATGTGGCCATCGCGCAGCAAGGCGAGAGAGGGGCGTACTGTATCTAGTGCCTATAGTATACATCTATGCTATAAGTTGTCTTCAACTACAAAGTAGATGTTTCCTCAAGTTGGGGGAGGGCGGTTGTTGCTAGATGTCCTGGAGTTTGAGGGGTAAAAAGAGTGGGAGATGGTCAATCAAATAGGTTTCTGACAAATAACCACCTTGTGCAGAGTTACATTCCAAAACGAGTCATGTCATGCATTTAAACCTGCATCAATACAGTCACTGATTTTAGTTGTTGTTTTGTAAACCAACAAGCTCTTCAAAAACAACTGACATCATAGAAAGTCTTTATTAAAAATGTTCCCATCAAGGTCCAGACAACGCATGAGTCCTCTGGTTAAGAAAATTTCTGCAATTCTTTTCTCCCTCTAAAAATGTTGTGTGTCACTCGATATTTTCATGCTTGCAAGCACTCGATATTTTCATGCTTGCAAGCACTCGATGCCAAGCTTGATACTTCTCGAGCCTATGAATCCTCATGTTTTGAGTCATCCTACCATCCCCACCCCAAATCCCTTTACTGTACGTACTACAACAGAAAGGCATGTGAAATATTGACATAACTTCCCACAATGAAAGCACCATGCTTTCTTCTTTTAACAAGACATAACGGAGACACTTCTTGGAACAACGCTATCAAGAATTGATGGTAAATACTACTAAAAAATTGCTGCTCCGAGAACTGACAATACTACTCAGGTGGGTCGAGTAAAGCACACCTCGTGAGTAACTCGAGCAAGCTCAATCTAACTCTACTCTCTACCACAGAGAGAATCAGAGAATCTCCGCTGGGGAGAAAAACTAGAAATAAAACAGTGTTTAATTCAGTAAGTGATCTCATATCTTCAGTTCTGACAAATGCTATGTATGTTGGGGGAATTTCATTTCTATTGCCTCATAGGTTCTGATGGATTTGTTTCACTCGAAGAATGAATTACCGTATAGCTGTTTCAACTCAGCTTCATACATCGGGTGTGGTGGTGGCGGACGAGTTGAAAGATCCCCTAGATCTGAAACATAATTATGAAAAGAAAACAATAATATGTATAAATATATATATCAATATTTTAAAATGGCAATGTCTGGGGGTTATGCACATTTTTTAAGCCCAATTCGTAATAAAATCATGTAACAAAAAATAACTGTTCTGCATGGAGTTTTCATATTACTTCTTCTATGTGTTATAGAACATTTTCTGAGCAACTCAGAAACCACATACAAGCAGTTAATTCTAATTTATGTATGTTGAGCTTGGTGAGGAAGCATAAAATTGAGTCCCAGTAGGAGTGCATGATGCATTCTGCAAATAGTGCGACTGTATCCTGTTGCAAAAGTTCAGTCTGAAGTCCACACTTGAGAAACTACCGTCCTTTTCTCACCTTGTGTATTGTTATGGGCCTACCTGCTACTAATAGATTAACTGCTACTATTCCAACATCTAAAACTACTAGATTTGTATATCACTTGGACTATACTTGGAAGAAGAAGATTCCTACTTTCACTTTCACCGAACACCAACTCTAGCAGATTTGTGAAAGTTTGTCACTTTGGCCACCTAAAACTTCACAACCACTTAACTTTCGAATTTGACAAAATTAATGGTGGTGCAGAATCATTTAAAGGGTGCACAGTTTTATTGAGGATCATGAAGTCACTGTAGTTTAGAGCACCATCTTATCTTATCTTATCATTTCAGTTTTTCATTAGTTACGTTTTGATCTAATCTTGGGAAAGTCTGTCTTCTAAGACGCCATTGTAAACAAGTGAGGTTTCTGTTCACTTGCCATGCGCACAGATTCCACACCTTTGAAATTCTGGAGTGTACAACCACGGAAGCGGAATAGAAAATCAATTTATAACATCTATTATATATTTGGCAATTTGGAAACACATGTCACTTTTCCCATAAAACTACGACAGCTAGAGAGTTGAAAGTTAGCAAGAACCTGCAAAAAGATAAATAGGTCCCCATGAAGGAGCCTGATTTTTTATTTATTCATTTCCTGAATTAAGAAAAATATGTTTGACAAAAAGGTCCCGTCCTTCTTTGGCTTTTGTGATTATTCCACTGAGAAACGAAACAAATCTGCAACGCTGTCCCTTCACAGCAGAAGTGCCAGAAGCGATATCTCGCGAGGCACATTTTGTATTGAGAGTATAGATCAAGACTTTCTAATTTTTTTCATCTCTCAAGATTTATTGCTCTGTTCCAGTAGAGTGTAAATATAGTAGGCGAATGACTTTCAGTTGATGTTAATGCACCAATCCTTCCTCTCATCGAAAGGGGGTCCAGCTCGTAACTGTTCATTGCCTGAACTACAGCCCTATCCATAGACCTAGGAGCTTCTAGTAAGTTTTGTGGGACATTGTGGGAGCTTTAGCCTTATAGTTCACTATCAGACCCTTTAAACACTTCAAACATGTTTCATTTATGTCTTTGAGCAGATATCTCCACTCTAAAAATGACAGCGGCTTTGTGTCGGTTCCCAGAGCTTCTACTGCAATGCAGGGGTGTCCGACTTAGTTTGTTGCAGTTAACTTCACAAAATTTTTTAATGGAATGAAACAAGTGGCAACTGTTAGTCGGTGCTTCCTGTAACTTGCAACCAAAAAACAACAGAGATATCAACCCACTAAAGCGCCTCGCATAAATACACGGGATTTGGCCACCGGACTGGCAGCACGTCCCATTAATGCACGGGAATTGGCTCAAGTGAGTTAAAACAACTTTTAGCATACTACATTCAAATCTAAGGCTGATCATTACATGTAAAACACAGAACTCCAATTGATGATGGGAGTACTGGCAAAGAAAGGAGCTAGTCTCCCTCAGCCTGAAATTCCTACGAATTACACCACCTGCTGCCAAATGAACAAGTCAAACCTCAAGGAAGAGTGGATGAATGATTGGGCCACAGGTACGACAGGAAGGAGGATGTATGGCCACATGAATAAACCACTGGTCAAAGATCCAATCAATGAGTTGAGGAGGGGAGATCAATCCATAATCTTCCAACTTAGAACACAACATGTACCTCTCAACCAACATCTCAACCGAATTGGAATAAAGCAGTCTGCTGCCTGCCCATTATGTGACTACCCCTCAGAGACAGTGGAACATCATCTGTTTTTCTGTAGAAAACTAACTGATTTAAGGGGATGTTTTCTTCCCAAGCTACCCCACACATCTAATTGCCTCTACTCCTCAAGCCAACAATTAGAACAAACATGCAACTATTACCGAATGGCATCATGCAGAAGAGTTAACGTTCAGATGCTACTGGATCGCTAACAACAACAACAACATGATGGGAGTACTTGCTTTGGTAGGTAGCTGAGGTAAAGAAGAGTGAAAGAAAGAACACAGAGACAGTAAATTAAAATAGAATTTATGACACGTATAATTCTGAGACTAGATGTTCACCAAACCTCCTTTTTACTCTTACTGTTACTTCAGTATAATAAAGTATTCAGACAAGGGTGTTACTTTTTGCAAGTCACGAGTCCTTTTTTATAAAATTCGGGCAGGCAAATAGTTATCCTTTTCAATTTCATTATTTTTAGTAATAAATCAAGCTTCTGAATACTGTTTATGCATTTATTTTGTTTGTCTTAATAGTTAATGATCAAAATAAGTGCTTATAAAACAGATAAAAACATCAAGTGAATAAATAATTGGTGAAAAAGACTAAAATGAAATAAGGATTCACAAGCATTGCTCTTCAACCATCAATGCTCCCACCAAGGCCAAACTCACCTTTGGTGCCCTCGTGGCCTAAGAGGTTAAGGTATTGGCCTCTCATTCAAAGGTCCCGGGTTCGAATCCGGGTCGTGACGGAAACATGTTCTTCTCTAAAATTTTCTCCTTTCACCTCCTTTCCTGCTCTCTAGCAATGTTCTGTCGTCTGCTTTCATCTCCACTTTCTGCCCCCACCCCCTCACCTCCTTTGCCCCCTTCTCTGGGCTCCTGACTCTTTCTGCAGCCTTTCTACTCCTACTCCTTGGCTCCTTCTTACTGCTGTTTTTCAGCCACAACCCTGATCTTTTGGTAGGAAAGATCTACACCTAGCCTTCTCGGACAAGGGCGAAAAATCTCGGAGGTCTCGTGTGCAAGTTGAGCATGCTAAAGATCCCTTGGTGGTCTAAAATCGATAAGGAGTAAGTTTCAGCCCTCACACGCGCAAAATTCAAAATTTCCCACCAACTGAAAATGTTTAATGTGTCCCGCGCGCTCATATGACCTTATGCAGTTGCGAGCGCCGTAAAACATTTACCAAAAAAAAAACCCACACAAAAAAAACTCACCTTCCATAATGCTCACATCATAGTCCATAACTTCTAACAGGCAGCGCCCTCCTGGTTTCAACAGGCTTTTGATAATAGAAACATATCTGAAAACAAGAAAAACAAAATGCAAAACACTGATTAACACAGCAAAGCATAGAGCAGTTAAGATATTTTCAACATAGGTGTTAAAAAAACTTATTCGGACCTTTTAAGCCCTTCTTTCAGTTTCAGTCCAAGACAAGGCTTACATTAGTCAATGTATGAACTACATATATTATGTATATCAACCCGCAGCACCTGCTAATGACCTATCACCAGGCCCTTTTGTCCACTGATCATTAGTAAAGGTAGTAAATAGAGCAGACCAGGTCACAATCTTTAGACTCCGTTGTGGCCACAACAGACTCAAGCACCATATGCACACCAAATTAAAAGTGGGAGAGTCAGCGATCTGTGAATGTGGACACGGCCAAGAGGATGCCAACCATATCCTTCGGAACTGCCCGCGTTACGCCACCCTTCGTATACAGACATGGCAAAATGTGGCTCCCCTTGAGAGAAAGCTCTAAGGCAGTCTCTCAGAGTTGAAGCGAACTGCACAGTTTGAGCGCGACATCGGACTGACTGTCTAGCTGCTGTCATTGAGAACAAGGGGAAAAAAAAATTTAGTAAAGGTGAGCTACAAAAGATGTTAAGCAGTGTCACTGTCACAGGATTGAGATGAGTGACCTCTGCTGTTCCCTCCTGAGGAAAGCGTGACTACAGTAGCACAAGAAAGAGGCAACAAACAGTTCTGTTTCCGTATTACAGATAAGTATATTGCTATACAAGTCAGCATGCTCCTCTTTTAACATTTTCTGAACGACCTGAATAGGCAAATTTCTTTTGAAATCGCGAAAATTGCCAATTCGAGTCACAAGGGAACCCCCCCCCCAAAAAAAAACAAAAACCAGTATAACTCTTTACCTGTGGAGGGGGTTTTCCCACTATGCTGGGGCCCTTTTTTGGTACAAAACCTGAGAGTGATATACACGTCACTAATTTGGTCATTAAATCAAAACAAATGAAACTACTTTTATTATTCTTCATCTTATTTAAGAGCTCCCAATAAAAAAAGTTATTTCTATTTTCTGTGATTGCCGTAAAATTAATATTATGTCATCATCGTCATAAAGGAATTTGACCAAGCCGCTGACAGTGGATTGCCGGCCCTGTGGTTCTGACCTCAAGCTACTCACAGATGGCAGTTTGTAAAAGATAAGGAGTTAATCTTATAATTAACACAACAGTCCCTCCACCTTCCTCTAACCCTCCCCCCTCTCCCCAAAAATATTTAAAAATAAAAATAAAAACAACAAAAACACTCACTTGCTCACATCTTCCCTGTTGAGAGCCACAAGAGATGCCCTATCCCACACAGCTTCAAATGTGCCTTCCACATCTCTGTAGCAAAGAACACAACAATTTATAAAGAGAAAGGGCCATTACTCAACCAGTAAATAAGGGTCACAATCATCGCAAAGCTGGGGAAAAAAAATAAAACAAAGAAGACTTCAGTGGAGTCGGAATTAAACGGAACACTACTGCTAATCCAGAAACAGCGGTAAACCAATACAAAATAGAATCCCTGTGTGTTTATTCCTTCACACCTTGAGCAATCTATTTAGAATAACCGAACTCCACTGTATTTCAACAGAACCAAAGGTGCCCCCCCATATACCATCTGGCTGGTTACCAAATGTACAAAGAATTTATTTTGAAAGACACAGGAATTTTTTAACAAGCGTATACTATAAAACACATTGGATAAGACAAGCTGACAAAAAAGAAAAATCGTAACTCATCAAGCTCATTGACTCTGCTGCATACTGCAGTAAACACAGTAACAGTAGGTATACATACTCAAAATTGATCCTTAACACTACAGAAACCAAAACCAACCACAAAGTACAAGTATTCCTTCTGATTTTGTTTGCCTCTACAGTAAGGTAACAAACAGATAAACTTACGGACTAAAATTCAGCATGTCTCCCAGATATAAGTGAATTTTGTTATCAGAACTCTGAAAAAAAAATACACACAATAGACAATACATTAGTAAATCATTATAGTTATAGGGAATAAACCACTTAAGTCTAAGTCCATTAAGAAGAACAATTACTCTATATTTTGTATCTCGAACTATCATGTGTTATTTTAAAAAGTTACCATATTTTCCCCTTCCCCTATACACGGCATCACTTTTCGTCCGATTCTGTTAATTTTAGTTAGTGTGACTCAGCAGCCCGCCGGAGCTCCCTGGCTGGGTCACAGGGTAAATGAGCTCTGAAGCGACTTTGTCGGTGTTGTTTAAATAAGAAGTTCGCATTTTTGTCTACATTTGAAACAATATACCTTCTTCCCCACCCTACACAGCAAACTATTACACTGAAACTGAAGTACTAAAAAATCAATGTCTTGAGATTTATTCTGCGTTAGTATTGTTAATCTATGTACCTTAGTTTTTGTTCTAGACAAGTGTTTGTAGAGTATTCCAATTTGTCCTTATTTTAGTTACATATTTATGAACAAATGATTGTTTATTTAAAAATGACATGACAGGTCTCTCCTAAATATGTGACTACTGACGACGAATATCATGTCCTTTATTATGGGAAATCTTAAATCTGCGCAAGTAGTAATAGTCAAGTTATAAGAGCAGAAAGATGCACATCTGCATTTTATGACAAAAAACACTCAGCCTTAGCTCTTGTTTTACCATTAAACAAGAGAAAGTTACACTGTGTTTGTTCATAAATCATGCTGTGTCTGTGGCAGCCTGCATACAACTAAGAAAGATATATTAATGCAGTTTTTAAAAAAACACAAAACTGTGTAAATACATGGGTACAGATATACTTCTTGTATGTAATAAAAACAATGACAGCTGACACATTCATTTTTAGTTTTTGTCAGAAATATGCACGGACACTTATAAATGTAAAGAGATCAGAACATTGTCAGGTATTGCAAATGGTCATAGAAACGAAATAAAAGCTGGAAAAGTCTGGTAATGATTCAGTGTCACTGGAAAGCTAGTTAAATTATTCTTATAACCCAATTACAAGAAGTCATCCCTGCTATTTAGTCAACTTAAAAACCTACACTTAGTGTTTTAACAAAAGTAAGGAATTTCTGGACTGTAACAGATACTGTTCGTATACTGCATTATAGATATATTCTGGCGTTAAAATTGATTTGTACTTCTTCATAGAGAGACTACAGGGTAATTTTTATAAACTTTCGAGAAAATAAGCGAATATTCACGATTGTATTAGACAAAAAAAGTTGTATTTGGAGGAATTACTTCTAAGCGAATTGTGTGCCAGATGGGTAAAGTTGCAAAATGACAACTTTCTATTATATGTGCAGATACTATCCTTTCTGAGTATCTGCACCAATGTTATGTTGATCATGTTCCAAAAGTTCAACAGTTTTTTAAGTGAGTTTTTTTAATTGATTTTTTTTTTCATTCACATTTGTTCAAAAAAATTGACAATTTAGCATTGCCATGCCATACCGACTTCAGCGCGTCTAACTAAATAACCAGACAAGTTACAATGTTTTAGTTTTAGTTTTAGAAGAGGTTTTGAGTGCTCGCAACAGCAAAAGGTCATATGAGCGCCAAGGGATGGATGTCAACAGAGAAATCCTTACAGAGAATCAGGCTTACTCTGCTTCAACAGCACAAAGTCTGCTTCGACTATCAAGGCACGCCGGAAATAGCGGGTCACAATAATGAGACAAACATACAAAAGAAATAGAGGAAAAATGACGATAGTAAGGATTAGGAAAGAAAAAGCAGCAATTCCCTGTTGCAGTTTAGGCACAGTTATGACTCCTTATGAGCATGACATCAGCCCAATTACAATTCTACTATGCATAAGAACATATTAACCTCCCCCCCCCCCCCCTTTGGGAATGGCCTAAAGACACTTCAGTCAGTAGCACCGCCCAGGGGGGTACAGTTATAATGTCCGTTCTTTTTTGAGTCTCAAGAGCAGAAATGCATGCTTTGGGTGCATTAAATGATAATTACCATAAATACAAGGATATACCTAGAACTTTACGTTGAAAAGTACCAAAAATTAAGTCAGCCCAGACAGAGCGGCGACAGGGAAGCTGATCCCCTAGTTTGCTTTAGTAAGAGTTTTACGGCGCTCGCAACTGCATAAGATCATATGAGCGCGTGAAAAAAAAAATAGGTTCCATTCACAACAGTTCACTGCTCAGCCTGATTCTGGTCAACACTTCTACTAAAATGCTAAAATACTAAAAATTTGATGTAAATAAATTTCTAATTTAAAACAACTTTTTAAATAACATTAACAATTTTAAACAATGTTATTCACAATTTTCCGTTGGCCTTTATTAAATCAAGGACTCTGTTAGGATCAATGACTGAAAACAGATCTTCCATTTTTTTGTATCTCTCCGAAATCTAGACATTCTGTTAAAATGTGTCAAACGGTAAAATCTGTGTTGCATCTGACACAAAACGGCTTCTCATCTCCCTGAAGGAGGTATTTATGTGTCAGGGACGTGTGTCCGATGCCTAATCGAGTAAAAATGACTTCATCTTTTCTGGAGAGGCCCGAAGGTTTTCGCGGACCCAGTTTGGGCTTAATATTGAGTAGTTCATTGTTTTCTATTTTTTTCCAATGAGTCTCCCACAGACTGGAGGTGTAGTTTTTTTCTTTATTTTTAAAGTCAGTCTGTGGGAGAGTGTTCGTCGTTGATCCAAACAGAAGGGACAAGGATTCTTTGGCTAGGAGGTCCACTTGCTGGTGTCCTCGGATGCTTACATGGCTAGGTAGCCATGCGAACAGAATACTTTTTCCGGTTTCAGCCAAAGTGTGAATTTTTTGTTGTTAACTATTTTTTAATGTAAGAGTGTGTAGTTTGTAAGTGAGGTGGTGCAAGACATAAGGAAAGATTTGTTAGGAGAATTTTCTACAGAGTCCAGTGCCATGTCAATGGCAGAGGCCTCCGCAGAGAAAATGGAGGCTTCGGGATGGAGTCTCCTATGGTGTGTACTGTTTGGGAATAGGGTAGCGGCGCCCACAGCGGAGTCCAGTTTAGAGCTATTTGTAAAGATTAGCTCTGCACCGGGGTATTACTCTATAAGTGTTTTGTATTCTGCTTTAAATGTTTTAGTGTTTGTGCTTGCTTTGGTGTGTGTGGTCAGCTGTAAGTCTATTTTTGCCTTGGTAAGGTGCCACAGAGGGAGTTCGGGGAAAAGAAATTGTTGGATGTCTAGTTTGGAAAAGTGTATGTTTTTATGGTCCTCAAGGACTCTGAGTCCGAAGGGTTTGATGAATTATTCCTTGTTTTTGAATTTGTTGATGGAGTCTGGGTTTGTTCTGAAAATACAGTCGTGTGCTGGGTTCTCTGGTGTTGAGCTTTGTTTAATTGCTTATTCTAAGGTATGTTTGCCTCGGCTTGGAGGCTCTCCACTGAAGAAGTGCAGAAAGCCCCCAGGGCTAGGCGGAGTTGATAAGACGCTCGATGGGGAACCCCACACTGCAACTAAAATTCCACTGCTGGTGCGCCATGTATAATGCATTTCCAAATGACGACTGATCGGCTCGTCATTTCAGCCATCAACAGTTTTTGGGTTCAGGCTTTTAAAGAAATATCATGAGCATGAAAAAGAAATACCAACCCCCCCCCTTCTCTCAAGAACACTACAAATTGCATTCTGCATACTGTGCACGGTACACTACGCTACGAGTGACCTGTCAAAGACAAACAACAGTCTTGTGGGACCTTCATCATCTGGGCCTTTAAAAGCAAGCTTTTAATATGGTCATCACACAACTTAAGATTGCTCTTTTCATGTGGAGTTCATGAATAAGGAAAAGAATAACTGAGTTCATGGTCTGAGAAAAAAGAAAGAGATAAAGTAGAGATAACTTTTGTTTCTCACATATGCTACTGCAGAAAACAGCTGTGTAATCCATATATATATTGTAATTCCATAGCCTTTGATATTACAGAGCTCTACAGCAGAAGACAGCACTAGTCACCTTTAACAGTGCACCATTCTCTGCAAGTTGAGGAGCCTTCTCCTCAGTGTACTGTAGGTTCTGGTCAGAGAAGAATTGTTCTAGACTCATGCGGACAGCATCCAGTCCTACAACAGAAATATCCTTGCCAGCCAGCCTGTTATGGATATAAAGAGCAAATACCATTTCATGTTTGTGCACAAGGAAACATATTATTTCACACCTGCAAACATTGAGCGTAGATTACACTTACTAACATGCCTTACCAATAAATATAACGAGCAGAAAATCACAAATACTCACGTTAAGAGTACAACAACATGCATAAAGAAAAAGAAGGAATGTCAGCCACTCAACAAACCAAAATTTAAGAAAACTCCCAAAAATATTTATCCCTCAAATAAAACTAACAAATGTGACGTTGTACTATGTCTAACAAGGTGCACATTCTTTCTATTAATTCAAATCCAAATTAACTCTTTTCCTACCAGGCCAAAATCCACCAATGGCCCAGGGCTTTTCCCTGGCCTATTTTTACGCCCCTACCCCACCACAGGAAAAGGTCAAAACATCAAGCTAAAAACACTCAAACCATATCATATTGCCCATCAAACTGAAGGTTAAAAAATAATCTATCAGATAGTGATACAATATTGAAGATTTATTCCAATTATATTAGTTTGGGGTTTCTAAAAGTGATTATGCAATATCGAAGGTGACATATGAAACCAACAATTTTCCAGCTTTGAAAGGTCATATCTAAAAAAAGTACAACAACAGCATCATTCAAACTTCCCAGGTAGGTTGCCTTAAGTGATGCAAAGAAATGCTTAAAGTTATGTATGTGTACCTGATATAGAAATGAACATATTATGAGACATATACTGAAGTCAGGAAAGCGGTTTTTTCTCTCTCATTTTTACGTTTCGAAGGGGACAAAAAAAAGGGCTGAAATGACTGAAAATCGTCTCTCAGTGCTATATTTTCTTTCGTATCTGCTAACAGGAAGTTTATTCTATTATATTGAAAACTTGGATCGGCCGAGAACTTCATTACTGGCTTGGAATCAAGGAGATTAAAAGTAATGGAGGATGCTCTGTGGCCGGCACCGCACGCCTGATAGGAGCCCTCTCTCGTGGCGGAACCGTGGGCTACCTGCGCTGCGCGATTGCCCGACTAAGGCACTGAAATCTAGATAAGAAAGAAGGTTTTATTCCACGGTCCTTCAGATTAGGCAAGTCAATTAGTTAAAATGCCTTGCACCTGTGTTGTATTTAAGTGTAAGAACCGATATGATGCTGCAGTGGACCGAAGTTTTCACAGTTTTAAGTTGTTTCCCTTTTTAAAAATTTGAATGAAAGTGTTCCTATGCCCCCAGCAACACAATTTAAATCATTAATATTCATAAGAGGCTGGCACCAGCGCTACATGCCAAGGCCAACCCAGGCTGAAAGGGATACAACACCCCAGCAGAAAGACTGAGATACTCAATTTTTTAAAAGTATTCTTATTCATAAATATATAATCTATATAATTATTATGAGTATATATACTTATTATGTGTGTGTATGTATATACACATTATACATTTTAATTAAAGATATTGCTTTCCTTTGTGTGTGCAAATTGGATGCTACTGTAGTCTAAATGTAGATATCTAGAGGCTCCATTAGAACATGAAATCAATACTCAACAACAATAATGATGAATATTTTCTATGTTAAAGAAACACCAAACCATATCAGATGAGGGGAGAGGGTAGGGTGGGGTGGATAAGAGTTTGAGTCTTGTTAGATAGAACTATACTCGGTTTAATTCTATTGTTGTAGTCTTCACCTAAGATCCCACAATCAATAATTCCGGTTCACTTAAGATTCTGCTGTTAAAAAATAAACTACACAAAGCAACAATAAATTTTACTTCACAAGAGTCATCACTAAGATAAATTACCCCCCTCTGGAGTGTAATAAGGGACTAAAAACGCTGCTCTCCATATCATACTTTACTGAACAAAAAAACCCAACCCTTCAAAGGTTATCCACGCTCATGCATGCGATCACACCTCCAAGGGTGCTGTTATCTCTTTTTTTTTAAATATTTGAAATCATTGTGCGCTCCACTTTGTGAAAACCAGGAAACAAAATTATTGTGATCAATAATATTATTTATAGACCAAGACATACTGTTAGCAATTAGATAAAGCAAACATCGACCCTCTTTTGTGTCCGCCATTCCTTACACATAAAGTTAGTTATGGCGCACGCCTAGAATCATGCAATCATATATCTTAAATTCAGTTTAAAAGTATATTTTTATCCATTTCTTATAATTAAATATTTTAGCATCTTGAAAGATTATCTTTATAATTTGGTATGTTTGATAATTTTATGTTACTCGTACAAGTTTTCTTCTTATTTTACACATCTTTTTGATTTTTAAACTAGATTGTAACATAAAACTCTTAAAGAATTGAACAGTCCGTATCACACACATAATTTTTTTTTCTCCCTGTCATTATCCGTCAGCCCGTCAGTTGATCACAATCTCTCTCTCTCTCTCTCTCTCTCTGTCTGTCTGTCTGTCTGTCTGACTCACTATCTCTCTCTCTCTCTCTCTCATTCAATTTTTCCCATTCTCCTTCGTCCCTTCCCAAGGCCCGCCCCTCCTCTTTCATCCCAGCCCCATCCCCTCTTCCTTGCGTGCATTCCCCCACCCCGCCCACCCCCACAATGTGGCCCAGCCCGATAAGATTCTATAAAAAGAAACGCCACAGTTCGTGATTTAGCCCACACTCGGTCGCCATATTTGATTCCCACCGCTGTGTACTGCTCGTGGCACCGCGAAGAGAGAGAGGAGGCTCCATTAGTTCTAAGCTCCTTGCTTGGAATAGATAGTGAGCCACTTGAGCCGTATTTTGCGGCTCTCGGTCCAGCGAGGCCAGGTCCGCGAGCCACAATGTGGTAGGGAAAGTGTTAACTGACAAGGCTTAATCTTGATCCTGACCCCCTTCAATTAGAAATTGCTTCTCCGGACATTCTTCTCTAAGAAAATTTAAGATAACCTAAACTTTCTATGTTATTGATGAACTTATTTATCAGATTAATCTCATTACTAAAGCACTGTAATATCCAATCATTTTTCTCATTATAACAGTGTTTTTATCAATTTTCAACTTTACTATGTTTCCATTTGACAAATAAGCTACCAGTACAAATATTTATTTCATCAATATCTTCAGACAATGGACATTAATTTAATAAAATAAAATAAACGCTATTTTGAAAAAATATCGATACATCAAGCATGACTCAACGGGTCACAGAAAAATTACAGGATAACTGGGAAAGCTTACCATCTCATGTCCAGAGTTTTCCCACACAATGGCACAAAGACTCTCCCGGTCTTGCCACTTGGGAAAAGCTTGTCAAAATATTTTATCAGCATACTGAGATGGCGAAACAAAGACAGGATTTAATCACATTTATATAATCATTTCTTCATGGTTGCAGAAAAATCGTACTTAGTATTAAGAACTAACATAGATCTATATTGTAGCAAAGCAAAGTTCACTCAAGAATGCACTTCATTCATTAAAGCAAAATTCTAAACTGTTATGTCTAATTATAAATTATGCTTTGAAAATTGTCAAAGTGAGCAAGGGAAAATTTCAAAACATTATTTTTTGGACTTTAAGGAGCAATACTTTCATCAAGCCAAATCGACAAGGTGTTTCCCTAACTAACCGACCAACACAAGCAGCCTCATGCCTATGGAATGATTAGCTTATTATAAATCAGGCTGAGCTAAGATTATGTATCGAAAATTGAGACTAAGATCATCTATAGACCATCTAAAGTATTTTGTCTGTTTGACGAAGTCTTTGCTGAGATAAGGGTTTACAATCTGGCGACTGCTTGGTAAAACAGCAAGATCAGATGAACTTTGGGATCTAATAAGTGTTTCAGTGTACAAGCAAGCTAATTTTGCTGATGCAAATAAAGCATAGTAAAGACATTAATATGATCTTTCATAACACACTCAAAGAGTTCTACTTACGGATGAACTTCATCTTTGTGAAAACCAATGCTTCCTTCATCCCAGCGATTGCTCCAGTATTTAATACGATCTCCAGTTGAAGCCATTGTTGTCGAATACTGAATAGCAGAAAGATTAAAAAAAATTTGAGTAACTTTGTGTCATGCTCTATTTAACCCCCCCCCCCCCCCCCCCCCCCATTTTACAGATTAATACAAACCCCCCAACCCATTCACACACTCATATTTCACAATACTTTACTATTGCTATCTGTAATAGTGTGTGTCTAAGATTGTGCCTGCCCACTGTCATGGTACACAACACAATCAATGTAGGCAATGACAGTGGGTGGATTGTGTTGTGGCTCTACTAGGTGTAACCTCACATTCGCAGCTCTTAGTTTAGGCTGACAGCTTCCCTTTGTCTCTGGCAGTAGAAGAGTAAACACGTTTTTAAATAATCTTCAACTCGCAAGTCATTATTCTTATCCAGATTTCAGAATGTTAATACATGCCATGTAAAAAACACACCAAACTACGTATCAAATTGGCCATTATTGAGACAATTTAAAAAAAGAATTATAAGACAAATGCCAAAGTTTAAAATGTATTTTTCAGACATTGATTTGCAACTCAGCATTCTGTTATTGTTATACCCTAAAAAAGACGTTCTGCTGTTATCGCCCACTTGATTCTGCCATAGTGAGTATGACTATTAAAGAGATATTGTACTTTATTAGCTGAGTTCCTCTGTAGTAAATTAGTAAATCAGTAAGTTGTAAGTGAAAAAAGAATCCACACAACAATATACATTATTATACGATGGAGTCCCTTTGAACCAAACATGGTTTATCCAAAAACAGTGGTAAACCAAAAGAAAATAGAATCAACCATTCCACGCCCATATCAAAACTACATGTATTAGGTTATTTAAGAGGTACGAACTCGAGATCCCAGTTTAATGTCCATCTCTGAAAGGACTGAGCCAAATGGGAAATTTGTGTGAAGTGTCTCTCCAAAAGACACATTGTCAGACAGAGCTCAGGCCCGAACCCCCGCACACCCAATCTCATGATTACAAGTTTGGTAGCCTAACCATTAGGCTACCGACACCATGATTTTTGTCTTTGTATGAAAACTATTGAAAAGAGACTATATCACAACCAAATCTTCAAACAAAGTCCCCCTCCTTGTCTTTCTCTGACGTTAGTTTCCAAATGAAAAAGACACATCATATGTCTTTCCCAAGCTGAATGACAGCAAAGGCATGTTCTTTTTTAATGAATTTGGTACGAGACAGACATCCTAAGGCACAGATATATATGACATTGTAGTATGAAAAGATTGGTGCCCTATTACAATGTGAAAGGCTTACAAACCAAGGTATATGAATATTTAGACACCTAGTTGAATGCAATATATTCACAACAGGCGCAAGATTTTGCACACCGAGGTAAAAAAAAAAAACACAGCTTGCTAAGTTTTTAAAGATTCCCAAGACACATCATGTAATCCAATGACAAAATTACCAATAAATAATTTACAAGCAGGAATCTATGTGTCCAAAGCCTCCCCGACGTCTCCCTTATAATACATTAAATATATGTCAGAACACGGTGCTACAAGGCTCTTGTCAATTTTTGGCATGTGGATTGCAGTTATTGGTATCATCTTACAGCTAGTTCATTTCTCCATCTTTAGATGGAAAGAAAAGTCCACCTATCTTGAATAGAAGTCGAGACATTTGCAATTTTAAAAAGTGGGGGTCGCCTGGTTTCAGAAGGAAAAATAATTAGCGAGTCGTAGCCACTAAAGTTAGGGTGACTTCCATAGCCAAGAGTTCGTGGAAACATTGTCGCCTTTTATATTCACGTTTAAAGTGTAGCTTTTGCAATAACTGTTGAACGGAAACGGCAGCAAAGACATTTGTTGTGCCTTTGATAAACTTTTTTCAATAAAACCCAAACAAATGTATTAAACGGTCAATACAGGTGTTGAACCAAAACACAAAAATTCGATAAAAATTTCCAAGCCGGTGGGAAAATGCTGGAATTGGTATAATTCAGTTTCACTGTTTTGACAAGCACAGCTGATTTCACAACGATGCCATGCATTATAAAATAATATTATAGGTAGGTAAAATTTTCTGCTTTCACCCCCTTTCCGGCTTTCTAACAATGTTTTGTCATCTGTTTTCGTCTCCACTTTCTGCCCCCGTCCCCTCACCTCCTTTGCCCCCTCCTCTGGACTCCTGACTCTTTCTGCAACCTTTCTACTGCTGCTCCTTGGCTCCATCTTACTGCTGTCTTTCAGCCACACCCCTGACCTTATGGTAGATAAGATCTAACACCTAGTCTTCTCTGCAAAAAATCTTGGGGGTCCCATGTGCAAGTTGCACATTGAAAGATCCCTTATCGGCAAAATTCAAAATTGCTACCAAACTAAAATTGTTTAATGTGTCCCGCATGCTCATGACCATGCAGTTGTGAGCACTGTAAAACACTTACAAAAAACAAAACAAAACATGCACTGCTTTGAGGAAACCGCTATATATATATCTTTGGCTGCATAACACACAAATTACCAATAAGGTAGAGTCTTTATACACTATATATAGTGTTTCTATCCAAATATTACTAAACCGCACTATATATATATATATATATATATATATATATATCATTGAAAAGAAACACTATATAATGCGCGCATAGCAATATTTGGACAAAAACACTACTATATATTCACCCCTGCAGATGGGGGCCCCATTATGGGGGAGTAAAGAATACACCTGCCGTGATACTGCGTGTCGTAAGAAGAGACTAAACGTGCATACCTCTGGTCACCCAAAAAGTGCCAGTTTGCGGAGGGCCAACTACCCGACCCAGTAAAAAAGGAAAGTAATAGAAACACGGACAAACACGCCTTATAATTTTTCCATCTTAGGAAACAGGGGAGCTTCTGTATCAGCAGGAACAATGAAGGACAGCGGACAGAACCGAAAGGACTCTTCTGACTCAAACCCTTGTCTGTCGAACAAGTCTCTCCAGATTGCGTCGTGGAATGTTCACACCAAATACGAAGCAGGAAAGAGTTCTCAAGTGGCACATGAGATGAAGGGATATACAGGCTGCACATACTAGGAGTCAGCGAAACCCACTCGATACAGCCTGGACAGAAGCAGCTCAGCTCGGAAGAACAAATATTGTATTCTGGGAGGGAAGACAAGCACCGTGTGGAGGGAGTCGGAATTATTTTGAGTAAGTAAGCACAGAAGTCACTTAGAGGATGGGAACCACAGTGGGAGAGGATCATCATGGCTTCTTTCACTACCAGGAGTAAGAGCATCAACATTAATATAGTACAGATCTACGCCCCAACAAAAGAAGCTTCAGATGAAGACAAGACCCTTTTTACAGCCTGCTCCAGGGGGTCATCGACAAACTACAAAGGAAGGATGTCAACATCATAATGGGAGATGCCAATGCCAAAATTGGTCAGGACAACATAGGTTAAGAGGGAATCATGGGACAAATGAATGACAACGGTGAGTGATTTGCAAAAATATCAGTGCTTTCAACAGTCTTGTCATTGGAGGCTCTGTTTTTCCCCACAAGAGGATCCACAAGGCTACTTGGGTATCACCGGATGGAACGACAGAGAACCAGATCGATCATTTTTGTATTTCTCGTAAGCTCAGGCATTCACTGGAAAATGTCACAGTACAGCGAGACGGGTAGACGTTGGATCTGATCATCATCTGCGGTTAGCAAAACTCAAGCTTCGTCTAAAAAAAGCACGGAACCAGAACAGGAACCAAAGAATATAGATCTAGTTCCAAGTAAGTCTTTTAGACTAAGATGGACACAACAAGAAAGAGGAGTTTCAAGTGCAGTTGAGGAAATTAACAGATTTCAACCCTTGGTGGATCTTGGTGAGGAGGACATAGAGGTGGAGATACACCGGACCAAAGTCATAGAAGTCTTTACTTCAACATGTCAAGAAATACTCGATGAGAAGAAATTGAAGTGTAAGGAATGGATTACCAACGGTCATTGGATTTGATTAGCCTTAGAAGACAATTGAAAGCAGAGACAAATGCAAGTAGAACAAAAGGGGATCAAAAGCGGACGTATCGGAGCAGTACAGGACAACAGCTAAAGATGTAAAGAGATCACAGAGAAAAGACAAGGAGGAATTCATGAACAGGCTTGCAGAGAGGGCAGAGGAGACACCAGCAGGAAGAAACATGCGAATCCTTTACACCAGACTACAAAGACTCTTTCTGGAAAATATGGGAAACCAGAAGTAACAGTAAAGGACCAAGAGGGGAAAAAAATTTTTGGAAAGGAAGCTCAGTCAAGACGATGGGCAGAAACACTAGATCTATCTATTATATCTATGCATCAATATCTGGACAGAAACACTGCTACATATAGATCTATATAGATTCTATGTATAGTGCGTATGGCGTATAGCAATATTAGGACAGAAACACTAGATCTAGATCTAGATCTAGATCTATAATAGTCTATAATATATATTATAGATCTAGATCTAGTGCGTGTATAAAAAAAGAGCAGACCAGTAAAGTAATTGCAAATCAATCAATTTTGTCGAGCAAATTTCAAACACACTAATTTTTAATTTTTAAAAATTTAATATGGGGGGAAATACAGGGATCAGAACCTGCCCCTAGCCCCTTCCCCAACCCGATTTAGTTTTGCCTCAAGCCTGGGGTACGCCCCCTTCAACACCCTAACCCTGATTTTTCAAAGAGCATGATGAGAAATATTTTATTGGACCCAGAATCTAGGATAAATTTGTTTAGGCTAGATTTTTAGATCTAGATTAGATCTAGATTAGATTTTAGAGTCTAGATCTAGATTCTAATATAGATCTAGGCCTAGGATCTAGATAGCTCCTACTCAAAAATATAATATTTTCATTGCGTTCGTATTAGATTTATCTGTTATAGGCCTACAATAGTCAATAGGTTATAACTATTATAGTTATATAAATTTATATAACAATTTGAATTAGGTAATATAAGGGCTTACCCTACAAATGTGTATTGCATTGTGGCGATTCAATCAATATTCATATAAAATGTACAGTATTTATTGACAAAACAAGTTCGTAACTTTATTACAAATGCTGGTTGCAGAGATGCAACTCCCCTGCACTCTTAACTTTAGACTAGGATCTAGATCTAGTACCTGTTTGACTAGAGGAGAGGAACAAATCTTGCTCCTTGTTGAGAAAAGCTTGAAGGTCTGACAACGCAAAAACTTCGAAGCATTCGCCACTGTCACACAACGCTGCAATGCCCTGGCAAATCCTACTTTCGTTATCACCATCATCACTAAGCACAGGCAGAAGCTGATGAACTGACACAATGAAACAGGCTATCGGCTATCGTTTCAATGGATAATTAAGTGTCAATCCCGGTCCCGTCCTTGATGACATTGCAGAGTGAACACCATGTTGCGGCCCTGAGATTTTCGTCAATTTATGTTATTTTTTAGTTCAATGATGTTGAGAAAAACAAAAATAAAGGGCTGATTATGCCAGTTTGTATACTTTCAAGTGATAAGATCTCAACAAAAGTTTTCACCTTTAAAAACATTTTCAAATTTCGACACAGGCAATCCAATACAATTGTTTCTATTTTATATCTCAAAATACTCTGGTGGCTTTATTTTTTTCTTTTTTTGTGTGTAAAATTAGAAAATCAAGACATTTTTACTCCACCTCATGAAAACCTGGCGTTGTTTGTGCTTTGCTTGCAACATTGGCCATTTCCTATGGGTGGGAAGGGATGTTACTCTTCGAGAATTGAGAAGAGACAACAAGACAAGTGTGAAGTAGACTAGTGTGGTCACTTGTTATAGTGGTGTGGTCCGTAATTTTTCCCGTCTGTGTCAGTTTCTTTCAACGCAGAGAAGCACGTTGGCTTTGAATAGAATTTATAGTATTTAGATCTATATTCATTTTGTGTTAGCCTGTCTTAAGCGTATTAATCATGTCTTCTTGGAAGAAGAATAAAGTTCAGAAGGTTCACAGAGAACGGCCTCAGGTAAGTCAAGTGCAAGGCAGGGGTGAGGGGAGGACTTCCTAGAGCGACCACTACTATCATCCTAGATCTATGAGACGGAGAAGAACAGAGATGGGTAGGGTTTAGGTATTGGGTAGGGTTAGGTCTCTTCTTTATTTTGTTTGTTGGAGTGGTCGCTCGTTACAGAAGTCCTTCCGAATTGAAGAATTTAACATGCTATTAAAGTTTATAAAAGACGAAATGTATACTACAGGCCCGGTAACCGGGAACAAAGTCACGAAGTATACAGACCCGGTATGGGAACTCTTTTGTGATTTCGGAAAGTTTCAGCACCCAGACCCGGTAGTGTGTGTGAGAGAGAGAGAGAGAGACGAACGAGAAAGACGAGATGAGAGAGAGACATTGTTCTTTTCTTCAAATTGTAATTCCTCCAACTCCAAAACAGAGGAAAAACGGCCGTTCATCGAAAAGACATCCGCAATCTTCTTTTAGATCTAGAATCTAGATCTAGGCTAGCCTCGAAACTAGATCAATGATTTGTGTCTGTCTAGATCTCGACCTAGGCCATAGATCTAGAAGAACCTAGGTCTACCCTGAGCCAAGAGGGCGCTGAAACTTTCCGAAATGACAAAAGAGTTCCCCTACCGGGTCTGTATACTTTGTGACTTTGTTCCCGGTTACCGAGTCTGTATACACTCCCTATAAAAGATCACTGTTCAGCCCTGAATTTTACCATGATTCATGATAATTTGATGTTTTGCAGTTGTTATATTAAATGTGGATAGATCTCGATCTAGATGTAGATTCTAGATCTGTCTAGAGTCTAGAGACCCCTCTCCGCTTACCGGCACCTCCCCATGTTATGTGATGATGACTCTTTCCGGAAGTGAACTTTTGTCCATAACTTCGGCTCTTTCAAAAACATCGACTCAGAATCGAAGTGGCTAGCCGTACTTAAGTATGGTTAGCCTAAGAGTCTAGCCGTACTTAAGTACGGCTAGACTGCCAGTCTAGCCGTACAGATCTAGGTTTGGCCCTATCGACTCAAACCTGTTAAGTACACAGGTCTCATTAGATCTATATATATATAGATCTAGATTCTAGATAGATCTAGATCTAGTAATTATTCAGGTTCAAATACAAGCAGGGTCAGTAAGGCACCTTTTGGTTTTTTGTCTTAAATACAAATACTTTAGGCATTGCAAACTAAAAATTTAGGCTGCGGTTGTTGGTACAATAGTGCGTACAACTCTAACTAGTTATTAGTACAATTGTACTAATCCAGACAGAGTTATTCGTACAATTGAATTTTGAAGGTTGTAAAAATAGGTAGCATCAATTGCCACAGAGTGACGCGGTGGCAATTGACAAAAATTGACTTTTTGTCAATTGCCACCGAGTGAAGCGGTGTCAAGTCTGAAAACAACACTATCTTTAGCATTATACATAATGTGTGTCCAATGGGTCAGTTTGTTTTCAACTGATTTCATTGGACGAGCATCTAGTCAAGAGCTACGGTACCATCTTGGCGTGTTTTCAATGAGACGTATCTAGATCTAGGCTAGCCTTTGACTTTGGTGTAGAACCAGCTCAGGCAATTCTAGAAGTAGGCCTAGAAGGTCACAAACTCAAGCAGAAGTTCAAGTTACATCAGGGAACATATGATAAATCGGGGGACGGGGGTCAGGAAAAGACACACACACACACAGAGGCGAACGCACAACACCGACCACTCGAGCACCATAAGCTACCCACAAATGCAAAAGAGCTCCAATTTACTCGATACCCTCGATGGCAATTGACAATAATTTTTGTCAATTGCCACCACGTCACTCGGTGGCAATTGACACTACCTTTTGTCAAATGCCACCGCGTCACTCGGTGGCAATTGACACTACCGTAAAAATAAGCCAAGATCACTAGATCTAGTCATCCAGTTGGTTCTCCCCTGGGTTGGGCATCAATGTAATAACTTTAACCAGGCCAAAATTGGTAGACCTAAAAGGAAAAGTAGGCTAGATCTAGATCTATACTTCTATTAAAATATAAGTAGATCTATAATTATGACTAGATCTAGATTATTAATTATGTTTCTTTGTTTTTACACAAAACCATGAGTGGAAATCTTTGAAGTCAAAACAAACAACTATGGGGAAAAAATTGTTGGTCAGTCGGGGGAGAAGAGAGAAGAAGAATAAAAAACAACCTTCCGGGGACCGGAATTCGAACCCGCACTCATAATATAATACTTCTTCAAACGCAGATATGCTGTCATTTCGGCCATCAGAACTATCAACAGAAGGAGGTAGATTAAAAGCTTAAATATTTTTACAGCACGGTTTCAACGCAACACACATTTCTAGATCTAAATCTCTAGACTTTGTTGGGTTTTTTTACATGAGGCCATGAGGGGAACATCATCAATGAGGCGGCTGGCATCAGATCGGCAGATAATGAAGTCTGATGAAAAATTACAAAATTTCAGCTGGTGAAATATTGGAAGGCTATTGTGAGGGGACCGTACGCCCCAATAGTGCTTGGCGCTAGGGGACCGCATGCCCCAATAGTGCTTGGCGCTAGGGGACCGTACGCCCCAATAGTGCTTGGCGCTAGAGGACGGTACGCCCCAATAGTGCTTGGCGCTAGGGGACCGTACGCCCTACCTGCGCTAAGGCTAAGTGTTAAGGGACCGTACGCAGATGTGCATGCATCTGGACTTTGCAAAAATACTGGAGGAAAACGGCCAGTTTAACGAAGCTCCTGGCGTTAGGAGTTCTTACAAAGAATGTTTAAAATGTCTGAATACGATTGTGGGGTATCGTATACAGTGGCGGTGGGTGTGCCAAAATTTGAATTTTTCTCACGTTGTTGTTGTTAAGTGTCAATAAAAGACATCAAAGAGAGACAGAGAGAGAGAGGAGGGGGGGGAGAGAAATAGAGAGAAGGAGAAAGAGAGAGAGAGATGGAAAGAGTTGGCGAAGGGAATGTTGGGGCGAACGATATGGTCGGCAGGGTATAATTATGCTGTAAGATTGAGAAGAGATCATTAATCATGTGGCGCCTTGTGTGGAATAAGGGTTAATAGTACAAATTAAATCCATAGCATAGCAACACTTTCTTTTTCCTTTCTTTTTTTGTTATTGTTATTGTCACTGAATGTAAGTAATTGATCTTGCGTCTTGCGCGCAATCAAGACTAAGTGTGTGCACAGGCGCAGGGGCGAAGGCTGACTTGTTTGACAGGGTAATCAAAGTGAAATGGGACCAGATAGGGCCTGGAGATATCACACTCACACAAGTCACAAGAATCTTACTGGCACTGGAGGCGGCAACTCTGAGTTGTGAATGAAAACAAATCCTGAATTCATGTTGTATGCTTGTTCAACCGCTAAAATAATAGGGAAAGTATTTCATTAAAAATTTATTCTAACTAACCTTAAATGTAACTTTAGAATTGAACACACGAAAACTAAGGAAAGAAGCAGAGATGTCAGCACTACAATGGCATGTTATACCAGACAGCCGAAACACTTTGGTAGAGAATGCCAATTATTAATTTTTTATTTCACATTTGGCTGTTTTTTTTTTCCAGCTTTTCGCAGCCAGGAGCCGGTGTCATAATCGAGGTCACGATCTGATTATAGGACGTTAAAAAGTCGAGGGAGAAAAAAACAAGCACTAGCAGTGTAGTAGCAGGAGTCAAAGGATTATTAGGAGTTAGTTCCCCTCACATCTGTGAGGTAGACTCGACCAGTGTAATAGTTCGCTTAGATAATCAGCGCGTCTGGGTGCTTATTTATAACTGTGGCATGAAAGGGGTGAACAGGGTATATGCGACAATGAAACAGTTCTGACTGCTATGCACATGTTCCCTTCAATTCTATTGGTTGACTCTTCCAGCCTCACTTTAAGCTTACTTA
The DNA here is from genome assembly GCF_000002075.1 of Aplysia californica. Taxonomy (NCBI): domain Eukaryota; kingdom Metazoa; phylum Mollusca; class Gastropoda; order Aplysiida; family Aplysiidae; genus Aplysia; species Aplysia californica. The sequence continues at coordinate 1,099,302 of NW_004797454.1, forward strand.
ATCAAAGCTTGTGACTGCTTATGGAGTGGCCCGATAGGGGCGAACAGGCTATTTCTGTGGCAATGAAACGGTTTTGAAGGTTAGGCATAGTCTATTGTTCATTGGTGATTATGAACGTCTTTTTACATTTAATTTATGAGGTTTACGTCTATGGGTGAATTTGACTGCGACAATGTTTCAAAATTAGGAAGGGAAGCAGTGATTATTTGATTATATAGACGCTTTGCCTCTGCCCAGGCGTGTTCTGCATTAAGAAATGAGTAAATTTCCAGCGTTTACGGGCGTCATTGAATCGGGCTTATTTTTTTTAGGTCGCAAAGCTGAAAATTTTAATCACGTCTGTACGCAGAATACGCCTGAGCACACACACACTATTACCCTACTCTTTTTCTCCAAAACATAATAATTAATAATATTAAGATATCTTCCTTTAACTTTCATGAGGTTTACTCTCCTATTTACACTATTATAGTGCAAGGGTTCAGGCCTAGGGCCTGCATGGCAGGCCAGTTTCGTATTCTGACGGCATTGACATTATAATTATTTTTTGTTGTGTGTGTGAATTTCGGGAAATTGAACAAGATTTCTGTTGCTGAGGAAAGCGACGAAAATTCGGGAGATTCCCGAAAAATTTGGGAGAGTTGGCAGGTGTGCAATATCAAGATATAACGACTATGCGTAAGGTGTCCCTGATACTTAATCAATGTCCCTGATTTTGAGCAAGGCTGTCCCTGATAGCCACAGAGAGGGGTGGGCAGCTATGCAAATCACAACAAACTCACATGAACATCTTTTACTCTCGCACATACATGAATACTTCACTTTACTCTTCCACACATATAACAAACTCACATGAACATCTTACTCCCACTCAGGGCACACAAATGTAAAATGCTTTAGTTCACTCTTTGACATCTCGCTCAGCACAGCACTCTGTCGACCACAACGCCCCCTTTTGATACAACCATAACACCCCTTGTGGTACAACCACAACTCACACTCGTCCCAACCCACCTTACTCACCCTGCCCCCCACAAGTATAACACGGATTCGGATCTCTCAAAACACTCTCTTCTGCGGAGTGGTCATCGTCGTAAACCAGTCCCACCTCCCTTTCATCCTTTTCCTCTCTTTTGCTTCATCATCTTTGCCTGTACTTTCCTCTTCCTTCCCTTACTCCCGCTTCCTTTCCCTGTTGTTTCTTCTTCTTCTTCCCTGCTTTCTGCTTCTCCAACTTCGTTAACCTTTTCTTCTCTTTTCTCTTCTTCCTTCTCCACCCTTTTCTCTCCCTTTCTGTCTAGCTCTTTTCCACTTCTTCCTTTTTCTTCTAACTCTTCTTCATATTTCTTCGCCTCCTCCCATGCTTTGTACTTTGCCCCTACGTCTAAGACATATTTAGGGGCCTGAGCCCGCTTCTCTGTGTTGAAACCTTAGGAGTTGAACAGGAGTTCCAGCCTGCTGGTGTGGGCAGGTTGACAAACGAAGGGGCAGGAATGAGTTGATTGTACAAATCAAGGTACTTTCTGTATGACTCCCTCGTTCTCCTTAGGTTTGATTTTGTGCCAATGGCGACTGTGGACCCAATGCATGTTTGATGCTGTCCATCCAGTGGCAATGGCGTGATCAATTAGCATGTCACGGTCAAAGCAAAAGTGTTGTCCTGAGGCAGTTTTTGGTCTCAATGCCTGCTCAGGCAGACAATAGTCATGGTCCTAGTGTTGAAACCAAAGGTAGCTGAAACTCTGCTGCAGGATCCAGGAAGTCCTCGGAGGTACTTTCGATCCCTGAGAATTTCAGACCTCATGTGGTTGAAAAGTCTAGAGCGTCAACTGACCACTCACAACTAGAGACAAGGGCAGTTTAAGCAAATGAGGTAGATGGGGGTTTTCATAGCAAGATGGCACTTTGGTAGATCAATATATCAAACTTTTTTCTCTGAAGTTAGAAACAAAAGTAATCAGTTATATAATATTGCAACATGTCACAAGAACTTCTACAAAGTTAGGTTTTAATTAGATATTCAGGATGAAATTTTAAGTTTTAGATATGTAGCTTCTAAGAGTGTTTTTTAAAACTGTTTCTTTCTTCTTTTTTTTTATTTGTGGTTGTTCTACCTTCAACATTGTTTTGTTTGTTTCTATTCCAGCCAGCAGAGCGAGCGCACCTGGGGATGTTGGAAAGAAAGAAAGACTACAGAGAAAGAGCTAAGTAAGTGCTTATTTGTGTGTATGGAACAGTGAGGAACATAGATGGACATTAGAAAAAGGATCAAGCTAAGGACTTGGTAAAACTTTGATGGATGATATGGCCAGCTAAGCTTGCATGTGTTGTCCATTTTGCCTTGTTATTTTTTTTACCAAGTAGACGTATGGGTCATTCTTTCATGAATTTTTTTTTCAAACTTTAGAGTGAGAATAAAACATAATCATTTTGACTCTGCTCTATAATTAGGCTAGAAGTTTTCTTTTCAATCTTTTTTGTAATTGTCTTCTCACTTATATTCACTTTCACTTGGTTTCTCCCCCCTCCGCGCTCTCTCTCTCTCTCTCTCTCTCTCTCTCTCTCTCTCTCTCTCTCTCTCTCTCTCCCCCCCCCCCCCCCCCGCTCTCGCTTTCTCTCTGTCCTCTCCCTCCTCCCCCCCCACCCCCCAGTATCTGTGATGTAATAGTTAGGTATCTTGCCTTGCATGTAAAATATGTGAGTTCGAAACCCATATTGGTAAGGTGTGATAAAATCTCCTTCTTTCTGTTTAACACTCGCCCTGGGATAGAGTAGCCTACCTCCTTTCATTTTTTGAATCACATTTTATTAACAACAATGTTGCCACTCAATTTATACAGAGACTTTCACAAGAAGGAGGACACAATCAAGAAACTAAAGCGGAAAGCTGAAGATCGCAACCCAGATGAATTCTACTTTAACATGACTAGGACCAAAAAGACGGTATGTTATCATAACCGAATTGCAATGTTTTCTCCATATGTTTGAATGTTTTTAGTAATAGAAATGATGAAAATAGCTGTATAAACTCTATGCTTTTTAGTTAAAACGATTACACAGGCACAGATATCAAGATCTTATCTTACAGTGTTGGTAAAGGGGGATTGTTATCCATCCACGTTTTGTAGAGAGGCGTTTTAATTAACTCGTCATCTGGTTGTTGTTTTTTAAGATTTATTATTTAAATATACATTTCTTGCACTTAGAAGTGAATAAAGTATTGTTTCATATAAATTTTTGTGATCTTTGAAATTGGTAGTAGTTCGTACAGGTGTCAATAGAAAAATTACAGGTGAAAAGAGATTACTGATGCGAAATTCTCATTATAAATGGCCAAATTAAAGCTGGAACAGCAAAGTTTTACTCGAAAGTAGTGAAGACTTTTGGGGACTTACAGAAATATACAATTGACATTCATTACATTGTAACAGCATCTTTTTTTAATATAGTCACACTTGCTGCATGACATGACACAATCAAGAAGACCTAAACAGATAAAGAATGATAATTGCCTTTGAACTTAGATATGAAGATAAGATGTAGATCTAGAAACTATTAGTCTTGGAGATGTTACTACAGGAAGGAAGGGTTAAAGCAAGTTTACGGACAAGAGTGACGGGAGAGAAGAGGAATTTAGACCTACAATACACACTGTTGCCTTTGAATTAAGAATTTTTATGCACAATGTAGCATTCAGCTTCAGACTTTTAGGAGCGGGTGAGACAAAATAACAGAACATTCTGGCTTTTAGGATTCATTTCTCAAGGTTCCTTTCGAAGGGTACAAGGTAATCTCAGGAGGGTCTCTTTGGAAATCTAAGTACTGTACTTTGCTACCGTGCCTACGTAAATAAATAGCATTTGTTTAACGCATATAATAATATTCCAGCTCAACAGCAAGGTCTGTACACTTTATGATCGATATTATTACTCTAGAAGACCTCAGGATTTTCAGATACATTCTCAGCTTTCCATTACCTGAAACATACAGTCTAGCATGCACCTGACAGAATCAGCAGGATTCAGAATTCTTGCTATTTTGTATAAATTTTGCCATGTTCGTATTTAGATACTAATGTTCATTAGAAAAAATCCAGGACCTGAGAATCCTTTTGTTATGTGCATGTTCTGATCACGGCGCACCGGCATTGGAATTTTAGTTGCAGCGGGGGGTTCCCTGCCAGGCGCCTTATCCCGTCGTGGTCATGGGGGTCAGCTCTCTGTCGCAGCTCTGTCTGGGCCGACTTAATTTTTGGTACTTTTTAACGACACATACAATTTTATGTGTATCCTTGTATTTGTGGTAATTCTCATTTAGTGCACCCAAAGCATGCATTTCTGCTCTTGAGACTAAAAAAAGAATAGACGTTGTAACTTGTCTGGTTATTTCATTAGACACGCTGGAGTCTGCAATGCTGAATTGTTAATTTTTTTGGACTAGCGTGAATGAAAAAAATCAATATAATAAAAATGGCTCGACAAAATCTGTTGAACTTTTGGAACATGAACGATATAGCGTTGGTGCAGATGGTATCTGCGCATATTATAGAAAGCTGTAATTTTGCAACTTTATCCATCGGGCACACAATTCACTATTAAGTAATTCCTCCAAATACAACTTTATAGTCTAATATAATGATGAATATTTGCATATTTTCTTGAAAGTTTATAAAAGTTACCCTGAAGTTTCTAGCTCTATGAAAAGTACAAATCGATTTTAGTGTCAGAATACATCTTCAATGTAATACACGAACAGTATCTGTTACACTCCAGAAATTCCTTACTTTTCTTAAAACGGTAAGTCTAGGTTTTGTAAGTTGACTGAATGTTAGGGATGACTTCTCGTAATTGGGTTATAAGAATAATTTCTAGCTTTCCAGTGACACTGAATCATTACCAGACTTTTCCAGCTTTAATTTTCGTTTCTATGACCATTTGCAATGACTGACAATATTCTGATTTCTTTACATTCATAATTGTGTCCCATCCCCGGGGTGGTGCCACTGACTGAAGACGAAGTGTCTTCAGTCCTTTCCCAAAGGGGGGACATTTCTCGTTCAAGCATAGTAGAATTGTAAATGGGCTGAGTCATGTCACTCTCATAACTGTGCCATATCTACAACAGGGAACTGCTGCTTTTTCTTTCCTGGTCCTTACTATTGTCATTTTTCTCTACTTCTTTTGTATGCTTGTCACTCTATTGTGACCTGCTATTTCGAGATGCCTTGATAGTCGAAGCAGACCTTGTGCTGTTGAAGCTAGAGAGGTGAGCAGTCTAAGTCTGATTCCCTGTAAAGACTTCTCTGTTGACACCCACCCCTTGGCGCTCATATGACCTTATGCAGTTGCGAGCACCGTAAAACCCTCTACTATAATATAAAATATAATAGTTGTGTCCGCGCATATTTCCCACACAAAAACTAAGAATGAATGTGTTAGCTGTCATTATTTTTATTCCATGCAAGAAGTTTATCTCTACCAATGTATTTACACGGTTTTTGTGTTTTTTAAATTCACTTATATTATATCTTTTTTAGTTGTATGCAGGCTGCCACAGACACAGCATGATTGATGAACAAAAGCAGAGTAACTTTCTCTTGTTTAATAGTAAAATAAGAGCTAACGCTGATCGCCTTAGTTAAAAAATACAGATGTGCATCTTTCTTCTCTTATAACTTGACTATTACTACTCGCGCAGATTTAAGATTTCTCATATTAGTTGTCAGATTAACACAGATTCTGGAGAGATCTGTCATGCCGTTTTTATATTAACAATCATTTATTCATAAGTTTGTAACTAAAATAAGACAAATTGGGTTCTCTACAAAAACTTGTCTAGAACAAAAACTAAGGCACAGAAATTAACCATTCTAACCCAGAATAAATCTCAAGACATTGAGCTTTTTGCCGCGTAATGGTTTGCTGTGTGGAGTGGGGAAGAAGTTATATAGTTTTAAACATAGACAAAAATGCGAACGTGACCCCGAGCTGGGGAGCTTCGGCGGGCTGCTGAGTCATGCTAACTAAAGGTAACAGAATGGGACGAAAGTGACGCCGTGTGATATGTGCGTGCTAGACTGTATATCCTTATTCAGCTGTAGACTGTTTGCTCTTTACTAGTACCTTTATTACTACCTTACACTGAGAGCCCTGTGACATTCTAAAACATTCTCATCTTCCTGGGAAACAATGGTGTAAAGCTGCCATTTTACCCACACATGACTGATTACTTGCGAGATCTTCCACCAATGATTTTTCCTCCTCAGGATGGAGAACATCAGCGTCGGGAGTCTGCCGAGCCAGTGGTGACGGAGGACCAAAAGAAGCTGATGGCCTCACAGGACAAAAGATATGTGCTGTTCAGGCTGTCAAAGGAACTCAAGGTCAGTTTGTGTGGACCTGGATTTGTTGGAATTCTGTTTTTAGAGCATTATAATTTCCTGCACTGAAATGTCTAGTTTAGCTCACTGTAAATGTGAAGATGCTGTGCTATTTGATAATCTGAGTTCAGGACGGAAGTCAGTGTTTGCATCCAGAGACATTTGATTAAATTCAGTGATTTCTCAATGTCAAAGAAAGTAGAAAGAGCCACTGGGTTCTTTATAATGTGCATGTATTTACAATCAAAGCTGCTCTAACAGTCCCCATCCAAGATATTCACTTGTACAAATGACCAAGACCCACTTCCCCCTTGCATTTCTAAAAATTATTATTATAATGACACTGTCCAAGACACCCGCCTGTATAAGACAGCCATTTTTCTTCTTTAAAGCAGGTGACCTTAAAGGACATTTTCAACTTGTTTCGGTTGCTTTTTGGTTACTTAAAGTCGTGCCTCGCTTTTGTATTTTTCGCCATAATGGGTGTGCATTGATATTTTGTATTTGTCTTTCACAGAAAATTGAAAAGTTGAAAAACACCCTGCACATGATTGATAGTTCACAAAAAAAGAATAAGCACACAGTGTTTGTGGAGACGGAAAAGGAGGGTAAGTCTGTTTTACACATAACAACCTTCATTTGGGGGGTGGTTCCTTTTTTAGAAAATCTATTTGTATTTTATTTTTAGCTCTTTTGCTTTGTGGCTTTTAGCTGTTTCTCTGTTTCTCTTTCCAGTACAATACTGATTGTTTGCCTTTCTGCTCGTTTCACACAGATGTTTAAGTTGAATGTGATCCACTTTCCTCATAATGACAATATGGATACACATATTTGTCTCATAAATGGAGTACCGTGTTCAGCTTTTCATATTTCTATACACGTTTTGTTTCTTCTAACAGCGGAGGAGTTTGATGCTGCAAAGTTTTTTGACACTCACCCCGCTTTTCTGGACAGAGCCTACAACAGACCGAAGCTAGACAGCCTCAGAAAGGGGAAGTTCTCAATGAACCCTGAGGACCTGGAGGTAGAGACAATAATCTTGACTTTGTTCAGTTTTAAAAACTGAATTGTAAATTTGTTTCACGGCGTGGTGGAAACGGGGGGCTCGTCAATTTTTGGGGATGTGGAGTTTCGGTATAATCTTTAAGCTTATTTGTTTATCTATTTTTCAATGAAAAAAATACCCAACTGTCTTGAACAGAAGTCGGGATTCTTGCGATGGAATGGTCACCTGGTTTCAGAGGTTAGATTAGTGAGAAAATGCCCTCCAAAATTTGGTTACTTCCAAAGTTTGAGAGTCCTTGAAAACTGAAAATTTACATATTTGTGCCTTTCACTCACTTGAGCCTTTCCCCGCACCTGTTGCGGGAAGCCCGGCTGACTGCCTATGTCCGATCCTGCACCCCTTGCGAAATCGGTATTTAAAACAGGACAGCGCTTCTCATTCACTGCATAAGTTGCGGAAAATGGCACACCAAGTATCGTTTACTTTCTGCTGATCAAAATTTCATTTCAGATCTTGTTTCCAAGTTGTAATTTTTGTGTTGCAGATGATTTTGGAAGCTCACATCAACCGATCCGCTATGTTTTCTTTCTGTCACTGCAGTCATGGAGTCAGCATTCGTTACGATGGTCAGAACAAACGTGCTCGATTTTAATATTTTTAACAATAATAACGACAATTTTAGCGAGGATATCGAAATCTGCTACTCTGATTTAGTTTCAGAGTTCATTGTTTGTATTGAAATAGCTTAGAATAAACATTTAGAATGTGAAACACGGGACCTAGCACGAGCACTGACAATCGCGAAAGGGAACCGCCCAGCAAACTCAGACTTAGATCTAGTACTAGAGTTGGAACCATGACGTAAAGAGAAAAAAAGAAAGATACCTTTAGATTCTGATCCTGTAGTACAAAAGCACGAACTGAGTAGATTTAGGTAACAAAATGTAACTAAATAAGGCATTAGATCTCTTGCAAGACAAAATTCGCGAAGGGAAAGGAGACATCAATCAAAGCTGTGCAAATGACATTTGTGAGGCATCATGATGAAATCTAGTGCTCGTCTAAATAATGAAACAGAAGATACCTACATATGCCCCAGAAGATTTGTTTGGGGTGTTTGTAGAGTGAACCTCTTTACTGAAATGTTATGTTTTGTCCCTTTTAGAATTTTTGTTAAAGGTTTTGGTTTGACTTTAATTAAAGGAGTAACTTTTTTTATGAAGAAGTCCAGGTGGGGGCTGAATCTGCAAGCCCACCCTGCAAGATTTCACTGTGTTTACCATGAATGGTAGGCCTGCTCAGTGTATGGTTGGCGGGTGCTCTGGTGTGGTTTGCTCCTTCTTTCCTATCAAACATCTATTGTCCCTATCTGTCCTCGTTCTTTTTTGTGTTTGTTTTAGAAATAAATAGATTGCATAATTTTAATGGTCCTGGATCCCAATGGCAAACGTACATACATAGACTTAATTAGAAATTGTCATGTTTTGCTCAAGGACATACTCCAGTGACCACCCATGTAAACCCTGATCTGTGCCACTGACACTTGCTTTACTTTACTTTTGACCTAATTGTGTGTCTGTAAACTCTTACTAAAACAAAGACCTACTCACTCATTGTGGTGCTCAGAATTTACAGCTGTGAGCACAACCGAGAAGAAAGAATAAAATATGTTTTGTATTTTGATACCTACTTGCTGTTTAGAAGTAGTAACAACTTAACACCTCTTTTATTCAACAGGCTGCAATGGAAGGAAAGGATGCTGCTTATAGGGAATTGGAGAAGAGGATTGACAGGGCGAGGGAGCTGAAGGTGATAGCTGAAAAACTGGAGTCAAAGCTGTCGTTGATGGTGAGATTTTACATAGCTGTACTAAAAAGTATGAGTTATGGTATGATGTATTCAAGTGTCATCTCTCTTGCAGCTCTTTTGCATTCTGCATTTTTAAATATATTTTTTTATCTATCTTGATTAGTTGGGATAGTTTTGTATTTATCCACACTTGAAATGTTTGTTTTTGTTTTGTTTTTTTTTAACCAAGAAAAATACATTTCAACAAAATGGAGTCTAATGCTTATCTTGTGTATATTTTGTAAAGCTTGATTTGATAATGGTCTTAACTGTGTGTTCTTGTGGTTTTCTTACCAGCTTAACAGGGTTTTGTACTGCTGGTGAAGTCTCTTGAACTTTAGATAATCATAGTAATCACTTCTTCAGACCTGCCATTCATCCCGATTTAATCAGGATATCCCGACTTTTTTGCCCCAAACCTCAAGCATCCTGATTTTCTCGATTTCGGTTGCGTGTATCCTGATTTTTTGTTGTTACGTCTGTTGCTTCCGATTTCTACAAGAAAAAAACGTTCTGCAATCTCTTTTGCTGGGAAGCACCGATTGGACTTTTTATCGACAGGAACTTGGAACACTATTTTCAAAATGTAAAACATCAATTCCGTATCTAGTAGTTGACTCAGGCACATTATTTCAACTAAAATAGGAAGAAGTATCGAGTGGGTTCGACTTGGATACTCTCAAAGTCTTCTTTTGCTTTTGTTACCCAGAATTCTCATATGATGGCCTGATTACTGTATCAATTATGGCATAGGCCTAAAAATAATCAAGCTTCGTTCGAGTTCTGGTTAGTTTTACCCATCATCAAGACCTCTCAGTGGAACTTTCAAACACTCGTTCGCATCACATGACATGACCTTGTACGTGTGAGAAACACATGGGTCGGGGACTGTCGGCTGTTGAGTTCAACAAAGTTCACTCACCCTAGTCACAATGGTCGAGGTGTTTTTCGGGACTTGACCAGTATGGGACGACCGGGGGGGAGGGGGTGGGGGTATTGTTTTGATAAAGGAATAAGAAAACCAATAAATAAACAACCATGGCGCGATTTGGGGGGGGGGGGCTGCCTTGAGTACTTGAGTGTGTGTGCGACCGAAGTCAAACGTTGTTACTGTACTGTATGAAAATACGTGCCTTTAGCATGGGTAAATACAGTTGCATGTAAGCTATTTTCAAGACTATGAGAGTTCCAGCATCACTGCAACCTGCACTGTCTCAGTCTATCCAACTCTTGACCCGAGTACATGATCAGTTTTTTTCCCTCTACTTTGAGGCCCAAATGTGAACTTATTCCTTCAAAAGTTTTGTTTTGCACGCTTGCTCAGAATAAGGGAACCGGGACCCATCCCCAGTGCCCCTTGTGACTGATTTGCCATTGATCCCGATTTTTTTCACCAGATCCTGATTTTTTAAAGTCTGAAATCTTGATTTTTAGAGTTCATAGGGTGGCAGGTATGCTTCTTGCTATTACTTCAGCTTCTAGTTTAAAGGATTTTTTCTAAATAACCGAGTTCTTAATGTTATTGTTTTCTCTTCCCTTCTTATTTTGAATGCTAGAGGTGAGAGTAGAGAGTTGTTGTATTTTCTAGGGGATACATTTGAAATGTTTCTTACCTTCTTTGCCATTAAACATTTGTGGTTGCTTATTTTTTAGGACAACAAACGGAAGAAGAAATGTGTGCAACCGGAGACTAAAGAATCTGCAGCCCAGTACAAGTTTGATTTCAAGAGACAGAGATAGCTAAAACATTTTGTGTCTTGGTTAATATGTGTGCATATGTTACTTTTTGTCATTTATGATCTATAATTATCTTCATGTATTATGGACTGACTGTTTACCTGTGTGAGCATGTGTATATGAAACAGTGTATAAATGAGCAGTACTTCTGCATACATAAGCACAAATGTCAATGCAAATGTCTTTCCACTCTGTGGAAATGAGTGTGAAAGTAAGTTGGGGAAGACACTGGAAAGTAGGCTACTTTCGAAATAGCCCAAGACTGCTACCATTTTTGATGAGAAAAGTCATTGTCTTAGACCTTTTGACGTCTTGTTATGACAAAGATATTTATTTTAAAGCAAAGGGGAAAGTGGTCATTTGTAGAAGTTGCCGTCTGGACAGGTGGCCTCAGGAGCAGGTACTACTGTGTCTTCCACTGTCGAAATGAGTGTGAGAGCAGGTCAGATAAGGTGCTGGAAAATGCCCACATTTGATATTGGTTTATACAGTGGAACTCGGATTCAACGAAAGGAGATGAATTCCCCGTTTTATTCAATCGTTAAAATCAATAAAAACTAACTTGGGATTCAACGAACACATAAATCAGCAAGCCATCAACGCACACTTTGTGAACATTCCCGGCTGACGTGGCTTCGCTAATTTTTTTACGACAATGACCCTTATCCAGATCTATTCATGGGAACCATCCATGGCACCTGCATCCTGGACCACTATTTGCTTTGGATAGCCTATTGTTTTTTTATGTTATGCGACTAATCAGGTGCCTTCTTTCATACCAACACATGCATTGTTAGCACACAGCTGTGTCTTAGCGTGTGTCGGGGTCGGACGGGCGACCAGCACACGTATAATTGTGTGAACTGTGTACATGTGTCCAGGCGTGGAACGTCAGTCGATATATGCAAATGCATCAGTCATTCCCCCCTTGGGTTATTGATCTATATTACAATGATTTGCTGGTTTTGACTCCCTAGATCTATGTAATGAATTTCGTGCTGGTCTGTGGAATCAAACGTTACCGTATACTAGGCTCTACGGCAACGCAACTTGTTCAGTGAACACCACATCATAGATGACACATGTGCATTTGAACAAATCGCCCTTTTTGCCTAGAGCGAGCTTCGTAGAGTTGAGTGTGTTTTCCTGGAATTTTCCTGCATTTCTTCGGTACGGCATCGGAGAAACACCCCCTGGGGTGGTGCTACTGACTGAAGTGTCTTTAGGCCATTCCAAAAGGGAGGACATGTTCTTATGCACAGTAGAATTGTAAATGGGCTGATTTATCAGTCATGCTCTTTCTGTGCCGGAACAACAAAGGGGGAACTGGTGCTTTTTCTTTCCTAATCCTTACTATCTTCATTTTTCCTCTCCCTCTTTTGTATGTTTGTCACTCTCTTGTGACCCACAATTTCCGAGGTGCCTTGATAGTCGAAGCTGACTTTGTGCTGTTGAAGTTAGAGAGGTGAGTAGAGTAACGTAAGCCTGATTCCATGTAAGGACTTCTCTGTTGACATCCACCCCTTGGCGCTCATATGACCGCATGCAATTGCGAGCACCGTAAAACTCTACTAAAACAATAAAACAATCAGAGAAACGAAAATGCCTATCATTTGAAATCAAACTATTTTTGATTGCGGAAAGCGAAAAGGGCCTAAAAAGCCGGAATTTCAAGGTTAGCCTACAACTTGTTACTTCCCTTGTACGGTTTTTGTTTGGTACGGTAGGCTACCTCTAATTATCTGTACAAAAACCTCATGTTTGCGATAACGAACACTCAGATTCAACCAAATTGAAAGCCAGACCCGACGACTTTTATTTTAAAAATTTGTCCGTGCAGTTTTTTAAGTTCTCTTTTCTTTATTTGGAAATATTGATACTCTATGAAATTTAGTGATGTCAGCTTGATTTATTTTCATTTCACTACTTTCATTTTGAAATGCAAACATTAGATCTCACTTTGACTTGTCGTGCAGCACTAAAGGTTTGCTGTATGAGGGTTTCAGACCATGCTGAGTACATGTGTCGGTTTTGGCCTGTGGTGCAGTAGTAAGGTCTTTTTTGAAAATGAAAATTAATGTGCTGAATGATTTTGATTTTGATCAATGTTCCTCTTGATTTATGTACACTCTCAAAAACCTCTGAATTGATTAGCCAATAAACTATATTAATGCGAACATTTTTCATATATTGCAGTCTTGTTGTTATAAGATGGATACCTCAAGGGTTTTTCTTTTTTTCTTTTGCACACATTCGTTTGCTTTAGTTTTCTGGGGTTGTTTTTTTTAGACTTTTGCAGTATGTTTCTCATCGTGGTTCTTGCATATATTTTTTTTTTTCTCTTTTCTCTCTGTGTTTTACAGAGTGATTCGTGAAAGAAAAAATTCTTGTGAAGCTGTGATTTCATGCAGTGAAGCTGTAATTTCATGCAGTGAAGCTGTGTACAAAAAATAGCATTTAAATGTATAATTTTCCTTGTGTTTGTGATCCAAAGCCCAGTGCACTCGCTCAGAATTGTGTTTGCAACAGTAGGATTTATTGAGCTGAAGCTGTTCAGGAAAGATAGCTTTTTAAAAAAAACGTGGGTGGTTTGGTTTTTTTGTCTACGACTCCATCAACACAATTTAGATCATTTGATTAAGGAGGCGAGCTTTGACCCTACCTGTCAGGGCCAATTCAGATTGAGAGGGAAATAAGATCCCAGCAAGAAGTCCAAGATACTCAATAAACATTCACCCCACTTGGGAATCGAGCTCCTGAGTACAACAGCGAAGTGCTGGACCACGACACCACAGACAACATTGTTTACCCCAAAAATAGGTGGAATCAGATAGAACTGTATCCTGGAATCTTTGTGTTTGACATTTCGTAAAACAAAGAGTCCAGATTTTATTATGCTGTACTACTAAATAGCCTTTTTTGACTTTTCCCCACAGTTTTAGTTTTTGTGTTTTATGCAACTTGCAACACAGGTCATATATAGGTGTCGAAGATTAGAGTTGTTGGATCTACAAGAGAGTAACAAACACAAGAAAGGAGGAGATAAAAGGATAATAGATGTTTGATACGAAAGAAGGAGCAATCCAAACTAGAGCACCTGCTAACCACCTGCGTCCATACAGTTTGGTGTTACATTTTCAATTAACAAGGTATAATACTATATGTGAGGCTACCAGTGTATGATTGTTATTATACATCAAACTGGATTGTGTAACTAATGAGGTATACAGTGGAATCCTGTTATAACGAGAGGGATGGGACCGGTGCCAAATGTCCGTTATAGCAAGATTCTCTTTATATAGGATCCAGTAATAAATTCAAGGGAAATAGTAAAGTAGGCCTAATCTATGATGAGTCTGGTTTTCGGTTTATTTATTTTTGTAATCTCCCCTGATGATGATTCGGTTCAACATGACCTTTAAGTCTTACTTGATCAAAAGTCGAATCAGCTTTCTTTCTCAAACGCTAGCGATATTAACAGCTCGGCGTTGGCGATCAGAAAGAAAGTACTCTAGGCTAGGCTAACTTGCCCGCTGTGTTGTCCCCCACCCCACCACACCCTGTGGTGCGTTGCGTCTGCTTGCGCACAATAGGAACATACCACACCCCGCCCATCACACACATTCGCTCCGTCCATCACAGTGCAGCACTATGACCTCTCCATCCCCGTATTGGAGAAGTGAGAGGCATGGTAGGCCTTGATAATCTAGACTAGGCTGGCCTATCACATGATGCGTTCTGCTTGTCTGCGCATGCCACACTCTCCCCACTCATTCGATCCGACCTTTATTGTTGGCACTCGTGGATTCTCCCATTCTTTGTTTCGCAAGATAACCAAGTTTCTCAACTGGCGAGGTTTTGCATGACATGAATAAATGGCGTATAGTATATGCACTGTGCACAGCGGCAGATATATTCCTGTATAACCGACTTGCATGTTTGTCTGATCGCGTTATATTAGTATTTTATTTACAAAGATTAAGAAGGGGAAAAATGGGGTTTTAGAAAAGTGTCTTTATAACAGACTTCTCGTTATTTCAGGACTCGTTATAAGTGGAGTCCACTGTATTGAAAACAGGCATAGTTGTAATAACGAACACACCATTGTCTTTTACCACAAGTTCTAGCATTTTATAGGCTTCTACATCTTTGTACGGGTAATCTCTATCCAAGCCTAGATGTGTTCTGACAAACTGAAAGTATCTTTATTTTTTGAACCTCCTAATTATTAGGCTAATAGTTCAGTAAATTATGCAGTCGATCGTTACAATCTTAGCAATGGTTATGATCTACTATTAGTTTTTGTGTATGCCTAGTGGTCACACAAACAACCCATTGTGTTTTACCACAGCTGCTAGCATTTTATAGGCTTCTTTCTACCACTAAACTCTATTCAACCTAGATGGGTTTTGATCCTACTATTGCAGTAATTGTGCATCGGTTGTTACACTTTCAGTTGTGCGTACCTAGTTGTACAAATCAACACATTATTGTTTTTTACTACAGTTGTGAGCTTTTTAATAGATTATTTGCACCACAAAGCTTTGAAAGTCTTGATGTGTTCTGGAAAGCTGGAAGAATCTTTATTTTTTGGTTCTCTTACTATAAAGTAAACTGTGCGGTCAGTTGTTACACTTTCACTGATGGTTATAATCTATAAGCATTCATGCATACCTAGTTGTGCAAACCAACACACCATTATGTTTTACCACGGCCGCAATTTTTTTCATAGATTCTTTCTACGACAAAACACTTTCCAGGGGGAAGACATCATTCGTGCACACCGTTTGGGAGCACTCGTCAGAGGCAGCACGAGACCTGTCATAGTGCACCTTCCTCAGTTCGTGGACCAAAACTAGAGGTCCTCAGGTCAGGGAGAGACAAGATCATCGTTCAACGCCATGATGAACTGAGCAAACTCATAGACAAAGGCCAGGAAAGATTTTACAAAAACGGAAAACTGGTTGAGGTTCGAGCAACTCAGCCGGAGAATTTCCTCTTTCAAAGTTCCCCGACTACCATCTATACTTTTCGTACCGTCAACACTATTTTGATGGAGGAGTTGCAGTAATGATTATAAATGCACTTGCATCCTTTTTCAGCTTCTGACAGTTTCAGAAAAAGAATGTATTTTTTTCCCTCGTGGACATTAAATTAATAGAAGGAACAGGAAATAAAAATTCTTCCAGCTTTCCAGAACACATATGCTATGCTTGGATAGAGTTAAGCCTTACAAAGTAGCCTATAATATTTTTTGCTACATTTCTTATTTCACTGATGGTTTTATCTATTAGTATTAGTATTTCTACATGTCTTGTACAAACCAACATACCATTGTGTTTTACCACAGGTAATAGCATTTTATAGGCATCATTACATTTTACAGTTAAACTCTACCCAAGGCCAGATTTGTTCTGAAAATCTGGAAGCTTCTTCATTTTTTGGGGGGGTTTTCTACTTTTTCAGTAAATTGTGCGGTCGGTCGTTACTCTTTCAATTATGATTATAATCTATTCATTACTGTAGTGGTTTGACAGAACATCGAGTTGCGAACTACGTACAGACGAATTAACGTTTGTTTACAAGCGCTTTATGTATAGGCCTACATGTGCGCATTAACAATAAAACGACATTGTTGGACTATTTTGCACACAGATGTCGTGTAACTAATTCGCTACATTATCTCTCTCCAAGCGTGGTACAAAAAGTATGTATTAGCGAAGTGCCAGGAATTGAATTAATATGGCAATGGCTCTGGTAGTCGTGATATGCGATCAGAGCGGGTCGAAATGTTCGGATTTATCGCTGGTGGTAGGGATGATGCTACAGTCTTTGATTTTGAAGTTGGTGATAAAACCTCAGCAGAGCAGCCCAGTCTATTGTCAACAGACGATGTGAACGAGGTCAGGAAAGCAGCCTTGAGTCGATCGATCAAGACTTTCTCTGAGCGGCCCTTGATGTCTTGGAAAATAGAGGTGAAAGTTGCAACCAGGTTGACAATTAGACGCATTAGGGTCACATCTCAGGTGGTAGAAACGATGCATTTGGGTTTGTTCTTAAGCGTGGTGGGGAGCGCGAGCCTAGTTTTGGTGTTGATGTGGCGGATGTGAAGGTGGTTGTTGTAGGTTGATGCTAGGCGTGTGTTAGCTGGTTGTCCTGCACTGTAAGAGATTGTGATTAAATACGATCAGCACCCTCAGCAAGTTTTTTCGAGGCCGCTAAAATCATGTCCTATGGGGCTTTCGCGGCCTAGAGATTAAGGTGCTCGCCTCTCATTCAAAGGTCGCAAGTCGGAATCCGGGTGGCGACGGAAATTTTTTCTTTTCTAAAGTTGTCTCCTTTCACCTCCTTTCCTGCTCTCTAGCAAGGTTCTTTCGTCTGCTTTCGTCTTCTTTTTCTCCCC
>NW_004797454.1:1116774-1130835 GCF_000002075.1 Aplysia californica
TCCCCCACTCACTTCCTTTGCCCCCTCCTCTGGGCTCCTGGCTCTTTTTGCAGCCTTTCTACTGCTACGCCTTGCCACCTTCTTACTGCTGTCTTTTAGCCACATCCCTGATCTTCTGGGTAGGTAAGCCCTGCACCTAGGCTTCTCGGGCGAAAAATCTCGGAGGTGCCGTTTGCAAATTGCGCACGTTAAAGATTCCTTGATTGTCTAAAATCGAAAAAGTAGGCTTCTGCCGCCGCCCGGACAAAATTCAAAATTTCCTACTAGCAAAAAATGTTTAATGTGTCCCGCGCGCTCTTTTTAATAATATGACCTTATGCAGTTTCGAGCGCCGTAAAATACTTACAAAAAAAAGACCCAAATCATTGTTTTTTTTACCACATGTACTAACATTTTATAGGCTTCTTTTACGGCTAACCTCTGTCCGAGGCTAGATGTGCTATGAAAAGCGTGAAGCATCTTTATTTCTTGGTTCTTCTACTTTTTCAGTAATTTGTGTGGTCGGTCGTTACACTTTCAGTGATTGTTATAATGTGTTAGTATTTGTGCATGTCTAGTTCTGGCCCCGCGGAAAATTGCATTTTTGAAATAGAAAAATTGCAAGGTAAACCGCCTAAAAATTGCAAAAAAATTGCAACCTTCCCATCCCAGGCGCATTCGTACGGGCTTAACATTTTTAGTTTAAAAAACATGACAATTTTGAGTACCGGTAGCATAAAAGCAGCACAGCCTTTAAAAAAATCATGACAAACAATACAAATTCATTTAATGTTATTAACAGCATTTACTAGTAACAACACACGAGTATGTTAACAATAAAGTTATCGACCAAATATAATATGACACAACGCGTGACACAAAATAACGGAACCCTCGGTTTTAGTAATAACTTTTAAATAAAGGCATAAAATTTGACCCAATTTAGTACATGCCGGGTACTTGGTTCATGCAAAAATCTAGAAGTGTGTGAGTATGAGGTTTAGTCTATAAAAAACAAACAAATTGACGAGAGATTTTCTAAACAACCTCTAAATACAAAATAAACTTATGCTCCAATCAAGCCAGATCCTGTTCTATTTTTCTCTTGAAACCTTCGATACACCGGTAATCTGTATTTAGATTTATTTCAGATATTTTTTCTTTTAAAACTGGCATGGTATTGTTTTGACACTAAATGAAATCGTAAAATACTGCAATTTTTTTTCTCCATTTATAAACAATAGTGATACATGTACTTATGTAGATTTAGATCATTCCTATAGCACCCACTCCTATGTGAATGCAGCTTAAGTTAAGGCGTTTTACATAACGGGGTGTTTACATACACGGTACACGGACACCTAGCCTCAGTGTCTATGTACACGGTAATCGGGCAGTTAAGAATTCCAAGTTCAGTTTTTGTCATCCGGTGTTGCCTTCAACTCCAGCCCTCGCCCGACTGTACATTTTTTTTTTTAATCAATAATTCTCCCATTCCAGAGCCCTATACTTCGTAGCGCACAGACTTTGAATGAACTTTGGTGACCCCAACCGGTACTCACAATGTGATGCGAAAGCACAGGTTCACTGACCGGTAACGATGCCCGACAAGACGCGTGTATAACTTTCTTTTTTTTTTATTTCAACAAGTGACAGCACAGGACAAATATTGGTTAATTTTCATTCCGGTGGGTTACCGTGTACGTAGATACTGAGACTAGGTGCCCGGTTACCGTGTATGTAGAAACATGCATCATGTACGAACAAAATTCACTCGCGCGCACTCACACGCATACACACTCACGTACACCTCACACACGCACACACCTACTTTCTTACCACACGCGCACGCTTACACACATTAGAGTACGCTCATTAGGATTGAGCTGGGCCGATACCATGATTTACGTAGGCCTATCGGCTCTGTACTCGCACCATTTCGTATTAAAAATTCTGTTAAATTAAAGCGTTGATGTATTTTTGCTTAAAATTGCAAGAAATTACGAAAATTGCAACAACAAAAAAATGCGGGTTTATTGCGGAACTCGACGAAAAACGCGGCCCCAAGTTGCGACGCGATTTCCTGGAGGGCCAGCTAGTTGTACAAACCAACACGTCATTGAGTTTTACCACTCGTACTAGACGTTTATAGGCTTCTTTGTACAGCTAACCTCTATCCAAGGCTAGATGTTTTCTGAAAATCTGGAAGCATAGTATTAATATTTGTGCATGTCCAGTTGGACAAATCAACACATTATGTTTTACTACAGGTGTAAACGTTTTCACAGATTCTTTGCATAACAAAACTCTTTCAAAGTCTACATGTGTTACTGAAAGCTAGAAGAATCTTTATCTCTTTGTTTTCCTTCTATTTCAGCAAACTGTGAGGTCGGTCGTTACAATTTGACTGCTGGTTATAATCTATTAGTATTTGTGCATGCCTTGTTGTACAAACCAACATATTACAGTGTTTTAACACTGGGGCAAGCTTTTCCATGGATTCTTTACACAACAAAACTATTTCAAAGTCTACGTGTGTTCCTGAAAGCTGGAAACATTAATTTTCTTGTTATCTTTTTGTCCTACTATTTCAGAAAACTGTACGGTCGGTCGTTACACTTTCACTGATGGTTATAATCTATTACTATTAGTATTTGTTCTTACCTAATTGTACAGAATTAAGTGGCAGGATAGAATAAGAAATGAAGAGCTGTTTGAAAGGACAAGACAAAAGGATATAATATAGAAGTAGAAATAGGACTAAGAAATTGGCGATGGATGGGACACGCCCTCAGAAAGCCCAGCGGAAACATCACAAGACAGTCGCTGCAGTGGAACCCACAGGGAGCACGAAGCAGGGGTAAGCCAAGGGAAACATGGAGGAGATTTTCGGAAAGGGACATAAGAGAGTTGGAACGAGCTTGGAAGGGTGTCCCAGGACAGAGATAAATGGAAGAAGCGTGTATGTCGCCTATCTGTCCTCAGAGAAAGTTACATTTGAAAATAGCAAAAGTTGCAAGAAAAATTAGCAAAAGTTGCAAGACCTGATATAGCTAAAACAATGCCACGGAACTATTGGAATACATTGTTGCTATACTCATTGCAATCTAAAGTAACAAATATGAGTTTTGTTAGATCAAAATCAGAAGTTCAATGTGAATATCTACCCCCCCCCCCCCCCTTCCAAAAAAAACAACAACTGCATGTAGGTTGCATGAATGCATGGTGCACAAAACAGTTTGTCCCCTGACACATTCGTCAGGTCCTTTAACTGTCGCTGACGTTGGGCAGGTGTGACAAGCGTGGTTTTGGGGCAGTTCAAATATAATCTTACACTTTTTTTAACACTTTCCTGCCCCCCCCCCCCCCCTCACAATCCTGCAATATTACGTTATTCGCTTATAATAATAATATGACATTTATATTGCGCAAATCAGTGTTACAATCACTCTTCTACGCCCTTTACTTTTAAATGATTAATTAGTGTATTCATGAAAAACATGCATAGATCTACACACATGGACATAATAATTAAATACGGTACAAGCGGAACTTTACCAGAAAAACTTACGTTGTCATTTTACCACTTTAACCGCACTGGTGTAATCAAAATTCGACTAGATCTACAAGTTATGTAGCCCAGGTGTCTACCAGTGTATAAAGTGCGAGTTGACATAGATCTACCATTTTATATATAAGGCTAGATGTGTTCTGAAAAGGTGGAAGCATTTTTGTTTCTTGATTCTTCTACCTTTTCAGTAAGTTGTGCGGTCGGTCGTTACACTTTCATTGATGGTTATATTCTATTAGTTTGTGTGCATGCATACTTTTACAAACCAACACACCATTGTGTTTTACTACAGGTGTAAACATTTTCATAGATTCGTTGCCCAACAAAACTCTTTCAAAGTCTACAAGTAAGCTGAAAGCATCTTTATCTCTTGGTTTTCTTACTATTTCAGCAAACTGTACGGTCGGTCGTTACACTTTCAGTTTCACCGATGGTTATTATCTGAAAAGTTTGAAGCATCTTTATTTTTTTTTTAGTTCTTCTACTTTTTCAGTAATTTGTGCGGTCGGTCGTTACACTTTCAATGATTGTTATAATGTATGTATTAGTATTAGTTCAAATCTAGATATACAAACCAACACATCATTCTGTCTTACCACAGATGCGAGCTTTTTCATAGATTCTTTGTACAATAAAACTCCTTCAAAGTCTACATGTATTCGGGAAAGCTCGAGACACCTTTATTTCTTGATCCTTCAACTATTTCAGTGATACATGCGGTCGATCGTTGCACTTTCACTGATTGTTATAGTAGTCTATCAGTATTCGTCTGTGCCTGATTGTACAAACCAACACACCATAGTGTTTTACAACAGGTACTGGCATTTTATAGGCTTCTTTGTACGGCTAACCTCTATCCAGGGCTAATGTGTTCTGAAGGCTAGAACCATTTTTGTTTCTTTATTTTTTTTATTTTGTCATTAAATTGTGTGATAGGTTGTTACACTTTCAATGATCGTTATATTGTATTAGTATTTGTGCATGTCTAGTTGCATAAACAAACACACCATTGTGTTTTACCACAGGTGCGAGCTTTTCCATAGATTCTTTTCACAACAAAACTCTTTCAGTCTGCATGTATTCAGGAAAGCTGGAAGTTTCTTTATTTCTTGGTCCCCTTACTATTCCAGTAAATTTTGTGGTCTGACGTTAAACTTTTCTTGATGGTTATAATCCATTAGTATTTTTCTGTTCCTGATTGTACAAACCAACACACTATTGTGTTTTACCACATGTGTAAACATTTTCGTAGATTCTTTGCCCAACCAAACTCTTTCAAAGTCTAGATGTGTTCCTAAAAGCTAGAAGCATCTTTATTTTTTGGTCCTCCTACTATTTCAGTAAACTGTGCGGTCGGTCGTTACACTTTCATTGACGGTTATAATCTATTACTATTTGTCCGTGCCTAATTTGTACAAACCCACACTGCATTTTGTTTTACCACAGGTACTAGCATTTTATGGGCTTCTTTGTACGGCTAACTACTATTCAAGGCTAGATGCGTTCTGAAAAGCTGGAACCGTCTTTGTTTCTTGATTCTTGTACTTTTTCAGTAATTTGTGTGGTCTCTCGTTACACTTTCCGTGATGGTTATCATGTATTATTATTTGTGCATGTCCAGTTGTACAAATCAACACAAAATTGTTTTTTGTATCACAGGTGCGAGCTTTTTCATGGATTCTCTGTTCAACAAATTTCTTTTAAAGTCTACGTGAAGTATGGAAAGCTGTAAGCATCTTTATTTCTTGGTGCTTCTACTACTTCAATAATTTGTGTGATCGGTAGTTACACTTTCACTGATGGTTACAATCTTATAATTTGTCCGTGCCCGATTGTACAAACCAACACACCATTGTGTTTTACCGCAAGTATTAGGATTGTATAGGCTTCTTTGTATGCTTAACCTACATCCAAGGCTAGGTTTGTTCGGAAAAGCTAGAAGCATCTTTGTATCTTGATTCGTCTACTTTTTCAGGAAATTGTTCAGTCGGTCGTTGCACTTTCAGTGACGGTTATAATCTATTAGTATTTGTGCATGCCTTGTTGTAAAAACCAACACAACTTTGTGTTTTTCCACAGGTACTAGTATTTTGTAGGCTTCTTTGTATTGGTAACCACTATCCGAGACTAGATGTGTTCTGAAAAGCTGGAAGCCTCTTTTATTCTTGGTTCTTCTACTTTTTCAGTAATTTGTCTGGTCGTCGGTCAGTCGTTACACTTTCGGTGATGGTTATAAAGTATTAGTATTTGTTCATGCCTAGTTGTAAGAACCAACACATCATTGCGTTATACCACAGGTGCGAGCTTTTTCATAGATTCTTTGCACAACAAACCTCTTTTAAAGTATATGTATTCAGGAAAGCTGAAACTATCTTTTTATTCTTGATCCTTTTACTATGTCAGTAAATTGTTCGCTCAGTCATTACACTTTCACTGATGGTTATAATCTATTAGTGAATGTCCGTGCCTGTTTGTAATAACCAACACACCATTGTGTTTTACCACAGGTACTAGCATTTATTTATATTATTATTTTATAAGCTTCTTTGTACGGCTGAACTCTACTCAAACATAGATGTGTTCTGAAAAACTGGAAGCATTCGTTTTTGTTCTTCTGCGTTTTCTGTAAAATGTGGGTTCGATCGTTACACTTTTAGTTATGGTTATATTGAATTAGTAAAAGTGCATGCTTAGCTGTACAGACTAATACATTAATGTGTTTTACCACAGGTGCAAGGTTTTTCATAGATTTTTTGCACGCCTAAACTGCATCTAAACCTTGATGTGTTCTGAAGAGCTTGAAGCATTTTTATTTTCTGGTTCTTCAATTTTTTCAGTAAATTGGGCTCTCTGGCGAAACACTTTTAGCTATGTTTATAATCTATCAGTATTTGTGATTCGCTAGTTGTACAAAACCAAAACAATATCCCCCCCCCTCCCCCCGTGGGATGGGGGACTTTAAGTAGTCCCAATGCCCCGTCTGCAGGAAGCGAAACCCCTCCAATGACGAAGTGTTGCAGATGGACCCCAACCCTCTGGGATTCATGTGCGACATCTACTTTGGTGTATCTTTCTCTTGTCCTTCCTTCTTCCTTTCTACCTCTATCTCTTCTTCCACCGCTGACCTCATGTTCAGTAAACCTTGAGGTCATCCATCCCACAGAGTCGACGTCTTATTATCTGTGAGGTGCGACCCATGCGGAGGGAAATGGGATGCCACTCAATCGGTTGGGAGCTGAAACCCCTTCAGTCCCTAGGTCAATTTTGACGGTAGAATAGCTCCGGGATAGCCCTGCCTAGCTCTGGCAATCTGAGCAATGAGCCCCCTTGTTGGGGTCGGTGGCAGGTGAGGAACCCCGGAGTCAAATCAACATCAAGACACCTATAGAACCAAAACTTTCTAAAGACTCTTTCCCAACTCCTGACGTTAATAAAAAAAGCCTCGGCTCGCGGAAGCGGGTGCGGCCGCCTAGCAGAGCTAATGAACGCCCAACGGAAAACGGACTTTTACCGCTACCTCTGCCCTCCCTCTTCACACGGAGTTTCCGCGGCAGTCGTACGTAGCCATCTCCAGTAAAGAAGACGCACTGAAAAAGATCACAGATCTGAATCTCTTCAAGACACGAGATGCACTACGGCAGGTTTTGGGATACATCCCCAATGTACAAAAAACTGTCCGCTGGTGAACTCCTTGTCAAGTGCGCCACCGAGAGTGAAGTGATAAAAATTCTGAATACCACGACATTCGACGGTATTCCATGTACACCCACGCGGTACGAGAAATTTAACTGCTCGAAGGGCATTGAACTGAAGGGCTGTAGCATGGAGGAAATTGTGGCAAATTGCAAGCGTGTGATCCACACTAGTCATCAGCCGGGGGGGGGGGGGGGGTCACCCTCGAAACGAATACATCCGTACTCACTTTTGATTCATGTCGCCCTCCAGCCACCGTTCGGGCATCATACGTGCGACCTTATGTGCCAAACCCTCTGCGCTGCTTCAAGTGCCAGATGTTTGGCCATAGCCAGTCGCAATGCCGACATGCAGCCGTGTGTCCTCATTGTGGCAAGACCGGGCATCCTGAAAAGGAATGCAAGGCTAGTCTTTGCTGCCTCAATTGATACGGCCAGCACAAAGCCTTCAGCAAGGATTGCCCGACTTGGCTCCAAGAACGCGCAAACAAAGAGTACTAAGTGCGAAATGGCTGCAATGGAATGCCGGCGGACTCAACCTACCATTGCAGAATTGCAACAATTACAGGCGACACTGTGCCCACACGTGGCCTGTATCCCGGAGACAAAGTTTGCCCCGACTTCAACCATAGACTTAAGAGGATTTCTGCGTATCATCATATTCACTCGGAGAACCAGATTGCTTCCGTTGGAACCACCATCAAAACTGACATCAACACACTTCACAGACAAGTACATCTTAGGACGACCCTCCAGGTTATTGCCGTACAGGTTACCCTACACAGACCAATCCCGATCTGCTCTGTTTATATCCCACCAAATTATCATCTCAAAATGACCCAACTAAACGATCGAAAGGTCCAATTCCCCAAACCCTTTTTTGTGTCAGATGATTCAAAATGCATTAAGCTTTAAATTGGTGTGCTCGGCTTCAACATGGTAATTGGGTGAATACATTTTCAAGTTTCATTTTGGCGTAACTTGAAAATGTATTCTTCACAAAACTGAGCACTACCATACCCACTCATTCCGCACACCAATTTAAAACTAAATAAATTTTTTCATCATCTGATACATTTAAGCTTCATCTATGACAGGAGCCACCCCA
This sequence comes from Aplysia californica, assembly GCF_000002075.1. Lineage (NCBI taxonomy): Eukaryota > Metazoa > Mollusca > Gastropoda > Aplysiida > Aplysiidae > Aplysia > Aplysia californica. The sequence continues at coordinate 1,125,125 of NW_004797454.1, forward strand.
GATATGGTCGCCCAAAATTGGCCTTAAAAAATCAAAGAAATGTAAGTAGTGTGTTCATGCTTAAGTTGTATTAAGGTGCATCAACACTGATGGAATGGACATGCATTGCATTTCAAATGAATGGAGAGGTTTTTTTGTTGTTTTTGTTGTTGTTTTTTTTTGGGGGGGGGGGGGGGGGTTACGGTCGAGCAATAAACAATAGTCATTACGATAATTTGAAACAAATCTCGAATACCTCGCAAAACTCTTTGACTTAACATTACATGTGCTCATTAATATTTCGTTTTGGAGACATTGGCTTTGCGAAGAGCAGGAACCCTTTGGGCGTGGACTGTATTAAATTTTGGACAAAATTATCTGTCATAGTCATTTTATCTCAAATGCCACAAAGAATTGCAAACAACGCGTCAGAACTGAGAGAAAAATCTCATTTCTTCAGCTACCGTTTCATGGCGCTCTATATAATTATAATATCTATAGGATTCATATAGATCTAAGGGCTATTTGCTGATGACCACTGTTCTTTGTATGACGCATTTTTCCAAGAATTGTCTTAAGGCATTGGACCTGTTAAAAGGTGCTTTGTCATGCATAAAGATGTCTACTTGACTGACACCATGACAAAAATAAGGATACGACGTGACGTTCCAACACTTGCGCAATATTGTACTCGAAACGAGGCTTTCGGTTGATTTTCACCAGTGGGGTTTTATTCATTCCAGCTAGGTCCTCCCAGTCCATGGCAGTTTCGTAGTCTCTGTTCCCCAGTGGCAGATGTTTATGTCCAAAATCCTACAAAATCATTTCTTCAAAAAGGTTTGTGCTCTACGTAAAATCAAAGGCTCGTAAACCAAATACTAATGAGCACATTTTAAGGTTAAGTCGAAGTTTTGCGTGGCATTTGTAACTGCTCGGTTTTTCCATCTGTTTGAAAATATCATCATAAAACATTGGTCATTGCATAATATTCTCTATTCATTGTGCAATACATATCCATTCCACAAATATCAGTACACTCAAATACAAGCGCAAATGCAATTTTAATTTTCTTTGATTTCACCAAATTTTGCCAGGCAGGATTTCCCAAGGTCAGTTTTGAATGATTATACCTCGGGTGACTCCTGCTGAAAATGAAACATTAATGTGTCAGAGGATGCAAAATGCAATGCATTTAGCTTTAAATCAATATGCTTCATGGACGGGTAATGTAAGGATTTAAATTTAACACGATAATTGGGTGAATACATTTTCAAGTTTCTTTTGAGGCCACTGTATATAGGCCTGTGTGTGTGTATTATATAATATATATATATATATATATATACAGTCAAACCTGCCCTGACGGCCACCTCTATAAGACGGCCACCTGTACAAACGGTCACTTTCCATTTCCCCCCTTGCGTTTTTTCTATATAATTTAACTGTGTAAAACGGGCACCTGTCCAACGCGGCCGCGGCCACCATATTTTAACACACAACCCCTATCATAAAAAGAAATAATACCTGTCTTAGACGGCCACTTTAGTGACTCCATTACGTTTTGTCATAAATTGTGCGTTAGCCCATGGCGTTGTGGGCGAGCTGTCATAATTCATTCACCTGTCGTTGCTGTTAGGTAGTCCCTCCAACCGATCATGTTGCGCAGGCCCCTCCCACTGTTGACCAATAGCTTCTAATTTTCAGCTGCTGGTGAAGTAAGCCTGTGATCCCTCAAAACCCATACGCCCCGCCCAGATAACTCATACACAAATCGTAAGTGAGATGAGTGGTCACTGTTTACCCAGTCTGTAACAAAGTAACAATAGGACGTCAACATGAACTTGTGACAGAAGCGTCGCTCGTTCTCCGAGTGGTGGCGACCCATGTGTTTGTTTTAACATGGCACTCGGTCTTCCTCGTCTGATACATTTCGTTTTTATTGTCACCCTTGTGCAAAATCAGCAACAAAATAAAAATTACAAACAAAATACAAACCAACAACAACAAAAACAACAACAATGCGGCTACTTTCGATTGGGACCTCAGATAGGAATGGTTTGTTTTCTTCATCTTGACCAGTCCTGCCTAAGACGGCCACCTGTCTTATACGGTCACTTTTCTCATTGACAATGGGTGGCCGTCTTACACAGGTTTAACTGTATATATATATATATATATATATATATATATATATATATATATATATATATATATATATATATATATATGCAGGGGCGAAGGCTGACTTGTTTGACAGGGTAATCAAAGTGAAATGGGACCAGATATGGCCTGTAGATATCACACATGAATCTTACTCGAGGCGGCGACTCTGAGTTGTGAATGAAAACAAATCCGGAATTCATATTGTATGTTCAACCGCCAAAATAATCGGGAAAGTATTAAATATCAGTTCCCACTAAAATTAAACTTAACTTTAGATGTGAATACATAAACACAAAGCAAAGAAGCAGAGATGTCAGTACTAGATCTATATGTTATAGATCTACCAGTGAGTCTAACCCTTTGGTAGAACATGACAATTATTATTTTTTAAATTTCACATTTGGCTGTTTTTGTTAGCCTTTCGCGGCCAGGAGCTGGTGTCATAATCGAGGTCACGATCTGATTATAGGGCGGTAAAAAGTCGAGGAAAAAAAACAAGCACAAGCAGCAGTCAAGAGATTATTAAGAGTTAGTTCCCCTCAAATTTGTGAGGTAGACTCGACCAGTGTTAGTTAGCTTACTTAATCAGGGCTTGTGATTGATTTTAACTGTGGCCCCAAAGGGGTGAACAGGGTATATGTGGCAATGAAACAGCTTTGATTGCCATGCACATGTTCCCTTCAACTCTATTCCAGCCTCACTTTACTTTAAGCTTACTTAATGGAGTGGCCCGAGAGGGGTGAGGAGGCTATTTCTGTGGCCGTGAAACCGTTTTGAATGTTAGGCATACTGTTCGTTGTTGGTTACGAACGTCTTTTTACATTTAATTTATGAGGTTTACGTTTAAGGATGAATTTGACAGCGACAATGTTTCAAAATTAGAAAGGGAAGCAGTGATTATTTGATTATATAGACGCTTCGCCCCTGTATGTGTGTGTGTGTGTGTGTGTGTGTGTGTGTGTGTGTGTGTGTGTGTGTGTGTGTGTGTGTGTGTGTGTGTGTGTGCGCGCGCGCGAGCGCGTCTACGTGAAAGACACCAGCCATCATTATTATATACATACATATATACAGAGAGAGAGAGAGAGAGAGAGAGAGAGAGAGAGAGAGAGAGAGAGAGAGAGAGAGAGAGAGAGAGAGAGAGAGAGAAAGAGAGAGAGAGAGAGAGAGAGAGAGAGAGAGAGAGAGAAAGAGCGCAAATAGGACCGAAAGGGAAAAAAGAAGAGACATTGTTGATCAGAGTTTTAAGAACCTTGTCAGGAATGGCCCTTTTCTTCTTATAAGACGCGTAATGCATCGTACGGTCAAGAAATAATATCATCTTCTAAAGATGTCTCTTTCTTCAATAACTTTCAACCACTCCTACATCGCTTTGAGCTAAGACCGACGCTCACCGGAACCGCACCGCACGAGCAATGACGTGAGCACACTAAGCCGATTAGGGGAGGGAATCCGCGAGGCGTGCCGGGGAAAATCCGCTGAGTAATGAATCCGGTTAATCGGGATGTATGGCTGTCCGTTTTTACGAACCGGTGATCCAAATCGATTGTTTGCTTTAAAAAAAAGCTTAGAAAAGTCATTGCGACTCTCGACTCTCGACCTGCCAAACAAGCCGTGATCATTTTGCTTCAACTGGAAAGGTAGAATGAAAAGAGGCAGAGGCAGACCAAGGATAACGTACTAAAAGTAAAAGTAATTTGGAAAGGTGGGTGAAAGATTCCTGGCTTTCACCCATGCGGCCTGGGTTCGATTCCCGGCCTGAGAACATTTTTGTCACCCCACGGGGCGGTGCTACTGACTGAAGTGTTTATAGGCCATTCCCAAAGGTGGCGGGACATTAACCTGTTCGTATGCACAGTAGAATTGTAATTGTAAATGGGCTGATTCATCAATGCCATGCTCATAACTGTGCCTGAACTGCAACAGGGAATTGTTGCTTTTTCTTTCCTAATCCTTACTATCGTCATTTTCCTCTACTCTTGTGTAAGTTTCTCACATTCTTGTGACCCACTTTTTCCGGGGTGCCTTGATAGTTGAAGTAGACTTTGTGCTGTTGAAGCTAGAGAGTTGAGCAGAGTAAGTCTGATTCCCTGTAAGGACTTCTCTCTGGACACCCACCCCTTGGCTCTCATATGACCTTATGCAGTTGCAAGCGCTGTAAAACATCTACTAAAACTAAACTAAAGACGGGAGAAGATCAGGATACTGTAGATTTTGTTGTTGTCGTTATTTTTGTTTTTGGTTGTTTTTTTAAATTTATTTATTATAGTATTTAAATGCATTTATACTTTTGTTTATTTTAAAGGAATGTGGTACATGTATTTGGACAGAGAAATGACGGCTTTACCATGCTAGCCGATGTTGTTCCAGATCTCGCACTAAAGTAAGAAGAAGAAGTAGAAGAAGAAGAAGAAGAAGAAGAAGAAGAAGAAGAAGAAGAAGAAGAAGAAGAGGAAGAAGAAGAAGAAGAAGAAGAGGAAGAAGAAGAAGAAGAAGAAAATATAAGTTATACATGTGGAAAAACGTTAGCCATTTCACCAAGCTTACAGACAATATTTGTCCGTCGACTATTCTGAAATTTTTACTATACCGAGTTGGTCTAGACTTTTTTTTTTTTGGAGTAAAAAATGTAATACAAGAGTTTACTATTTTAAGTTTTTAAGCAGAAAATTCTCACTTGGTCCGTTTACGTCAGTATTATATTGTAGCCGTCTATGGATCTCTTGCAATCTGAAAACAATTAGCTCACAGTGATTTCCAATTTTAAGTTAATTTTAAACGTTCGGTTTGCAAAATACACGGGAGACGTATGTCTCTGGCACTCTGCTAAAAGACATATCTTATTTAACATCATGTGTGTGTGTGGGGGGTGGGGGGGTGGTAGAGTGTTGTTGCACCTTTCAGGGAATGGGCTTTTTACCAGTGTTGCAAGGGGTAAACAATGTGCGCATGGAATGGGTCAAGGAAGCAAACAAGGGTATTTTTGCAAGGTGATAGAAGGAATAATATCGTGGACAGGAGAAGGCACGGCATTAGATTCCAATGGAAAAGCACAGGGGGAAAACGACCATAATCACAAATCGGGAGGGTATCAATTCTAAAAGCTTGTGTGTGGACTCATAAGTTCATGTTTGTTTGACTTGTGGTTTATTGTTATGTTCGTTGAATTGGACATCTAGCAATAATAATCAACCAACAGTTTAACAAAAATACAGTTAGATCTATGAATCAACAAGCGTTCAAAAGTTATACCCTCACGATGTTCACTTTGAGACTATGGTTGTTTTTCCCTTGAAGTTTTCAACGTTATTCGGTAAACTCGGGTTACTAAGTGGTAGTAATAAGTATTATTGTTGTTGTTATTATTATTATTATTATTATTTTAGTTTTGTTACGTTTTAGTAGAGGTTTTACGACGCTCGTAACTGCATAATAAGGTCATAGGAGTGCCAGAAGATTAGAGGTGTTACAAGAGAGTAACAAAAATTTTAAAAAGGGGGAGATAAGGACGATAGATGTTTGATAGGAAAGAAGAAGCAAACCACGCCAGAGCACATGTCAACCCCCCCACC
>NW_004797454.1:1132678-1134002 GCF_000002075.1 Aplysia californica
GGTGAGGTGGGAGCATAGTTTTATTATGGGGGAGCAAAGAATAACACCTGCCATGATACTGCTTGTCGTAAAATGCAACTAAAGGTGCATAGGTCTGGTTTCCCGAAAAGCGCCAGTTTGTGGAGGGCCAACTTCCCGACCCTGTAAAAACTGAAAGTTACATAAACACGGACAAACACGGCTACTTATTTTTCCATTATTGGAGACGGATAAGTTTCTGTATCAGCAGGAACAATGAAGGACAGTGGACACTCTGTCAAACAAGTCTCTCCGGATTGCGTCGTGGAATGTTCGCACCATGTATGAAGCAGGAAAGAGTTCTCAAGTATCACAAGAGATGAAGAGATATAGTCACTGCACATACTGGGAACCAGCGAAACACACTGGACACAGTCTGGGCAGAAGCAGCTACATTCTCTCATGAAATCAGGCAGCTGCATAATAATAATAAAAAAAAGTGTTGGATTGGAATCCACAGGGTTAAAGATCAAGGGGGAAGACCTCGTGGGACCTAGAAAATAATCACAGAAATTGATGTACAGAAAAGTGGGAAGACATGGAATAACAGCAAAAGGCTAGCCCAGGACAGAAAAAAGGTGGAAGGTGTTTGTTCGTGGCTTATACCCTGGAGCAAGGTGAGAAAGGCTATGATGATGATCATAGTATTGATAGTGGGGTTGAACCCATAAAAAGAGTCAAGCAGATTTAATTGACAGAACAAAGAGATGACGCCACGCCCACGACAGAGCCACAGAAATCGAGTTTTCACTTTTTTCTTCCCTCCTCTATTGTTTACTTTCTTTCTTTTTCTATCAACTGGTAAATTCTAAAAAGTAAATACATGTAGACAATTGTCGAGTAAGGAATCATGTACATTCGACATATAGATCTATGTACATGCAATCTATTTTTGTCATTATTATTACTATTTTTAGAAATCAACATCAACTATCGAGAACTGTCACGTGACATGAGCATGCGATTTGTTCAGTGAATAAGAGGACTTGAAGAACGATCTTTATTCTCATGGGTTAGCGAGAACGAGGAAGAGATTAAAGTTGTTGAAGAGGGTTTCGTCTGCTCGTTTGAAAAGAGTGATCAAAAGAAAAAAAGTGTTATGTGTAAGGCCAAGGCAGGGGGCGAGATGGTGTCTGCTATTACGTTTTTCTACTCTTTAAAGAAATATTGAGCCGATCTGAGCCCTCCTTGGATTTTTCATGATAACAGACACACACACACACACACACACACACACACACACACACACACACACACACACACACACACACACACACACACAGAGAGAGAGAGAGAGAGAGAGAGA
>NW_004797454.1:1135105-1135975 GCF_000002075.1 Aplysia californica
GGGGGGGGGGCTTCCTGTTTGGTTTTTTATATCATTATTATTCCTGGACTGCTGATTAGCAAAATAGAAGCAAGATTTTTTTAAAAAGGAAAATGTGGAATCCGGGTCTCCTATTCAATTCTAGATTACGCTTAGTCAGCTTGATGAAGGCCACGTTAATCTGTGTCAGATATGAAAACATTCACACGGAAAGGTTAAGAATAAATTAAGAAGGCCCACCGACCTCTCCTTTTGGATGTCTATTGTCGAAAGCAGAAAAGACAGAGTTTTGTTGGTCCTTTATTTGTTTTAATGTAGATCTAATTGTTTTTCACTTTTGTTTGTTGCTGTTTTATTTTTTTTTTTTATATAATCGTTATACACTTTTGTTTTCTATCGACACACTTAAGTTCATTGAGGACATGTGCTTTGAACTTTCTGGTGCCGTCTAATCTGTTCTGAGAGGGGTAAATTGTCCTAGGAGACAAACGGAGCCACAGATACCAGTGTACTTTGAAAAAACTAAAACAACCTTAGTCACTGATTGATTGCTAATGTGTTTCGCACTCATCGATACTCTTTAAATCCTTTTGGGGGGCAGGTTGCTTTGATCATGTTTTTTTTTGTTGTCTTTTTTGGGGGGGTAAGTGTTTTACGGCGCTCGCAACTGCATAAGGTCATATGAACGCGCGGGACACATCTAGATCTAATACTTTTAGTTGGTAGGAAATTTTGAATTTTGTCCAGGTGGCGGCTGAAGCCTACTCTTATCGATTTTAGACCCCCAATGGATCTTTAACGTGCGCAACTTGCACACGGGCCCTCCGAGATTTTTCGCCCTTGTCCGAGAAGGCTAGGTGTAGATCTTTCCTACCAGAAGATCAGGGGTGT
>NW_004797454.1:1138018-1140905 GCF_000002075.1 Aplysia californica
AGCCAAATTCCGGTTTTCCGTGGGACAGCCCTCGTATAACCCATTTTTGATACGTAGTTATTACTGAACTCGCACACCACAACGTTCTATGGGCTTTCTTTGGGCTAAGTCATTGACTATAGTTTCACGCCCCTTTCAAAACAGTTTTGTTTTTTTAGAGAGCAGGTTGATTTGACCCTGCCTGTAATCACAAAAAAGCCCTGGCTGAGTAGGATACGGCATTGCATCAGACTGAAAATATTCCACACAAAAATCCCTCCCTCAAAAATCGAATTTATGTCTTCCGCGTGCTACAGGGAAGAAAATCAAACTGAGTCTTTTCGGAACTCCTAAAAGACAGTGTTCGGCGCCATTTCTTTTGTCTTCGTCACTGATTGACTGCAAATTAGAAATCCTCCTCCCACCCAAAATTTTACAAAATCATAATACAATTGAGATCATTGGGTGGGTAAGTATGTGAGCCGATTTCACGTTTTCATCGTACAAAAGTGGGGGGCCTCCCTACGGACAGAGGTAACCAACTGAAGACTGAAGTTGCTGCTGACATCTATTATAGTGTCCTCATGTACTTGAATCATGATAATATACTAGACTAGGTACTGTCACGGCGTCGCCCTTTGCTCTCTTTTAAAAACATAATTTCTTAGCTGGTGCGCACTATGCATGGACACGCAAATTAAAGACGAAAAACAAGCCTTGCTAGCTTTCCGAGTACGAGCGCTACTTTTTTCTCTTTACCCTTCATTTGGTTCCAAATAGAGTCAATTTAATGTGCTCCGTGGTGATCCTGAATTTTGTTAGGATTGCCCTGTCTTGGATGTTGTAATACAAGTCTATGGATGCCCTACTCGACACATCGTACGTCATTTCGAAGGCTAACTATTCTAGCAATCGTAAGCACACATTAACATAATTATATTATGAATGAAAGGCATTTTTAAAATATATGCAACGAAAATGAATCAGCCCCCAACATAATATCATTGTCTCTAATGTCCGTTTTACAGATCAAGCTTATAGCCCACCTTCCTTTCCACCACCCCCCCCCCCCCCCGGCTCCGGAAAAAAAACCCAACCCCCACCGGTAAGGCCCACCTCCTAAAACCCCCCCCCCCCCCCCCCCACAAATATACAAACAAATAAAGACATGAACAAAACGAAACCTCGTTTTCTTCTTTAAAAACAAATTACAATCACCTTGTGTGCATGACGTCACTTTGTCCTGAATGTTACCCTATGGAGTATATATGGTGACCCCCGATGTGCGTACTGGGTCAAATGTGAGGCATTAAGGTGCAACCAGGCACTCGTCAAAATAATGAAATAAAAAAACCATCGGCGTCTTTCTGGCCGTCGGTAAATTTTTTTGGAATTTACTTTTTTGGGCGTAACACTTTTTTTTTGTCAATTTAAAAGCACATTTCATATGGCCTTATGCAGTTGCAAGCGCCATAAAACCTTCTACTATTTCTTTTTTTAAAAAGCACATTTCTGTGTGGCTTTTAAAGAAAAACATTGGTCAAAGGCACAAAAATATATATGTAAATTTACAGTTTCCAAGGACTCTCTAGCTTTGGAGGTCTCCAAATTATGGCGGCCATTTTTCTAGCAAACTTTACCTCTGACACCAGGCAACCAGCCGACTTCCTTTAGTCGCACATCTCTCGACTTCTATTCAAGTAACGAAATGGGGTTGTTGTTGTTGTTGTTATTGTTGTTGTTGTTGTTGTTGTTGTTGCTGTTGTTGTTGTTTTGTTGTTGAAAGCATGACATATAATCAGCCTTAAGGATGATACCAATAACTCTATGTGTCCAAAAATTGACGAGTGCCTGATTCCAACAAGTAATAACACAAATAAGTTTGATCCCAACAACATGATGTCGCCTCGAGTGCCATTGCGCTAACTCAGAATTACAAACTCCTATGTGCGCTCCATTGCTGCTTCGAAAGACAGAGGGAAGTGGAGGTCCATGATCGCCCACGCCAGTCGGCAAGGCACCGGATGATGATGATGTGCGCTCTGCACTTAGTTTTGAGAAATTTGGCGTCAAAATGTTTGAGTTTCTCAATATATGTCAAGCTTTGTCGAATGCAATTTTTTGAATATCTTGGAAACGACTCTGAATATTCTTACGATTTTGATAGAGAAGACAGAATATTTGCTTTGTGACCTCATAGTCCTATAGTTATTCAAAACGGCAAAAAATGTCAGACAGAACTTTATAAATCTGAGGTAGCGAATGGCCCACAATGTATTAAAACTAGCCAACAGTGGCCTCAGTCAGAGTGCTCTGTGGGAACCATGAAATATCCCTTTGACGAACAAAAAACATTATCTCAGGTTCGTATTCTTTTCTTTTTTTTAACGTCTGAAGGTTTTTTAAAACTTCCATCAGCGCAATTTAGATCATTTAAGAGGAGGGCGTCAACCGTGTTTGTCAGATAAAACCCGTGCTGAGAGGAATACAACATCCCAACTGAAAGACCGAGATATTCGATTAAATTTCTCCCTACTAATGAATCGAACAGGGGTCTCTATCGTGTGACAGCGAAAATATTAAGTCACACCACAGATGCCGATCGTCAAGTTCTAGAGATGACCTACAGATAACGTCATTATCCATAATATTTGCATTTAACTTTATCCCCCACCCCACCCCAACCTTCCGTAAAACCCACAATAACAAAGAGACAAACAAATCAGCAAGCAAACAAGCAAACAAAAAACCCCAAGCAACAAGGCACGTTTGGTTCTGTGCAGTGAGTAGTGTTGCGCGAAACTAAAGTCGTGGAAATGCAGTTGTTGTGATTGAGTGTGGGTTTTCTTTGTAATTCCAGAAAGTGTGTGTCTGTTGTGGGTGGGGGAGGGGGAGGAGGAGGGGGGGT
>NW_004797454.1:1143926-1145181 GCF_000002075.1 Aplysia californica
GGGCAAAGGGACTTAATCATATTTGATGCTGTTGTTGTCTTTGTTGTCGTTATTGTTGTTGTTATAGTTGTCGTTGTTGTTTTTCGATGTTGATATCGTTGCTGTTGTTATTATTCGTGTTGTTATCGAAATAGTTGCTGTTTTCGATATCAATCGTCGTCATCGTCGTTATCAACTTTTAGAGTTTCAGTCCCACTTCCACTGGTGTCTGTGGTAGAACTATAAAGCTCTTCACCATCTTATACAGAAAGCACGAGAATTCGTTAACAAAGTGGGCAACGTTTTATCGAGCCTTTCTCTGTCTGTCTGCTAGAATTAGAAATACAGTAATCAGAGAAATGGTGGGCACAAATGATGCCATGCATCACATCCAACACCAAAGAATCAAATGGTTCGGACATCTCATGCGATTACCAACACACCACACAGCACAGCGTGCCTACATTTTTAAAAAAAAGTCGATGGCAACAAGGCTAGAGGGCGAACGAGAAAGACCTGGATAGATGGAGTCAGGGAAACATTAACCACCCACGGCATCCCCCTGACCCAAGCTCTCAGGCTTATGGCAGAGAGACGTCTCTTGCTTCCCGCGACACCCAAAAGGGTATAAGCGGTGGATAAAAGTAAAGTAAAGTAAGTCTGCTAGATGCCGCATCACGGTCGAAGCAGCCCGCCTACTAAACAATATAAATTATGTCGATGAAGGTGTAAATCACTTACATTAACTTTTTAGATTTTCCCAATCTCACTTCAAAATATGCACTTTCACTTCAATTTTTCGAACATATCTCACTTACAAAGGTATGTTTCATCATCATTTGTTTTTTTGTTTTTTTAAGTGTTCTGTTCTTTTCTTCTGGAGACATAATGATATCAAGTTCATTGATTTCCGTGTTGATATATTGTAATTCTTTTTGTCTGGCTGTAGAAACTGCCCTCAGAAAGTAAAATGAGCATAGGACATAAGAATTGCTTTTATGTTTGGGTAAAAATAGATCTCGCCAACCACCACAACAGCCACAACAACCACAAAACAGCAACCACAATAACAACAACCACACCATCACCATCACCACAAACAGCAACAACAACAGTAACAGCAACAGCAGCGTCCCAAACGTGAGCCCCCCACAGGTATGAGGACCCGGATGTGGGTACCTTTTCAAGTTATCTTCTATCATTCATTCTTTCCCCCCCCTCTCTCTCTCTCTCTCTCTCACACACACAAACACATACACACACACACACACACACT
>NW_004797454.1:1147381-1149716 GCF_000002075.1 Aplysia californica
GCGATCACATGACCGTCTAGGCTGCAAACTAGGCGATCACATGACCGTCTAGGCTGCAAACTAGGCGATCACATGACCGTCTAGGCTGCAAACTAGGCGATCACATGACCGCCTAGGCTGCAAACCATCCGATCGCGATTCCCAGGCCTGAAAACAAGCGCGTTTGTTTTTGCCAGTCACCGACTGAGCCAATCGTTTGCGCCACTATGGCCGCTTTGCGCCCTCAATTTGGCTATCCCCGACTACCAGATCGACCCCAACCCAACCCGACCCGATCGCGCATGTGGGCACCCCCCCTATTAGGTAACGATTTAACAAAGTGGAGACGATTCTTCATGATAAGCACGTAGCAGTTAACGCTTTTCTAAGTCATTTGAGCACGCGTTTACATAGTGTTGCGGGGGTGAGTAACTGTCACATTATGTGGGTGGTTGGCGGGTGCTCTGGTGTGGTTTGCTCCCTCTTGCCTATCAAACATCGCTTGTCTTTAACCCTCCTTTTTTGTGTTTGTTACTCTCTTGTCACATCTCTAATCTTCGGCCGCTTCTATGACCTAATTGTGCTGCAAATGCCGTAAAACTCTTACTAAGACTGTCATATGATACGCGCGTGAATCGTAGGCTGAATCCCGCTAACTCGACTGATTTAGCATAATATGACGCAAAGATAAAGTTAATCATAACGAAGTAAACTGATTTAGATATCTAGCGTAATATGACGCGAAGATAACATTAAAATCATAACGAAAAAAAACCCTATATTTTCTTCATTACCTCATTCGCAGTCAAGGTGAGGAATGGTACAAACAGCGGACTGTGGTCAGCAAGAAGATGCTCAAGCTAGGCGAGGTGTCCAACTTCAGCACGGAGATGGGTGAGGTCTCGGACGACTTCGTCAGCAGACTCGGAAAAATTCGGGATGTCAATGGGGAAGTTCCCAAACTGGAGAGAGAGCTCTTCAAATGGGCAATGGAGTGTAAGTCAATTGGTGACTTAAATTATTAGGGTTAATTGGGGTATCGGTGTTTGATGTTGTTGTTATTGTTGTTGTTGTTGTTCCTGTTGTTTCTATCGTTGGTGTTGCTGTTTTTGTTGAAGCAAAACTAGCAGTAGTAGCAACAGCGCAATATTTCCAAAATTGGATAGTGTTGTTACTGTCGTTTGTCAGTTCCTTTTCCTTTTCTTTTACCTTTCTTGTGCAGTAATACCCCCCTCCCCGCCCCCAAATGTAAAAGCATCAAACAATGAATCAAAAAGATAAATGACCCAAAACACATATACATGTGTACCTAAACACACAGCAAAAACAAAAAAGACGAACAAAAAACCCAACCACAAAAACCCCCACAAAAAAAACAAAAAAGATTAACAAACAGGCACCCACCCCCACCCCCCTAAGAAAAATACGAAACATAAAAACAAGAAATCAAAAACTCAAAAACAAAAACAAACAGAAAAAAATACCCCAAAGCATTCCCAACAAGAAAAATAGGCCTCAGCACCACTACCACTCAAATAGTAATTGAAGGACTACAGCACAATTTAATGTTATCAACAATAACAACACAGACACAGTGAAGTCCGATTTTATCGACAACTACAGGAGATATGACAGCCAAAAAAGGGAACATGACTATAGCGTAGGAAAAGAAAACACAACATTACCATGTGAAGTCCGATTTTATCGATAACTGCAGGAGATATGACAGCCAAAAATAAAAAAGAAGAAAAAAAGGGAGCACAGCTATAGCACAGGAAAACACAACATTACCATGAATATTTCCCACAACCAACCAGCCCCTTCTTATATATCTCCAGAGAGTATTTGATTATATTTAAGAGTCTCTGATATCTCTTCCATAGCAATTGGTACCTTCATTTTCGAAGAGCGCATCGGTTGCCTTGGAGACCAGCCGTCCAGCATGGCTCAATCGTTCATCGAGAACATGGAGGGCTTTTTCAAGACTCTGCAACCCCTTCTCTACAACCTGCCCTTTTACAAACTTTGGAAGACACAGCTGTGGCAAGAGTTCGAGTCCTACTCTGACAACATTATGGAAATTGGCCATCACATGGTGGAGAAAGTGCGTCTTTATTGGGTTTTTGCTGTGATAATATATGTATAAACTAGATCTATACGGTTTGTCTTTATTTATTCATTCATGAATGGAACATAACATCTTAATAAAATGTATTCAATGATCAGCTTATTATCAAACTTATGACATTGTTCAAGCTGTAGAGAAAGATAGCGAGTTCGCAAGGGAGGGGTGGGAAAGAGAGAAAGAGAGAGAGAGGGAGGGAGAAAGGGAGAGAGAGAGAGGGAGAGAGAGAGG
>NW_004797454.1:1150657-1151904 GCF_000002075.1 Aplysia californica
GAGACAGACAGACAGACAGACAGACAGACAGACAGACAGACAGACAGACAGAGAGAGGGAGAGAAAGAGAGAGAAGAGGATAGGAAGATTTTGGTCAACCCTCACCTCTCGTTCGACAGACATCCACAGCCACAACATGGTGCCTCTATCTCCTGGCGAAACACCCGGAAGTACAGGAACGTCTGCTCTCGGAGATCAACGCGGCCGCAGACAAGAACGGTGACGTAGCTGCTGACGTGCTGTGTCGTCTGCCCTTAGTGAAGGGCGTGGTGAAGGAGACTCTCCGGATGTACCCGATCACTTACTCCACCAGTCGGAATATGACCGAGGACACCGAGATAGGAGGCTACAACGTGCCGGCGGGGGTGAGTGTTGGAGATTGATAGATAGATAGACAGACAGATAGACAGACAGACAGACAGACAGATAGATAGATAGATAGATAGATAGATAGATAGATAGATAGATAGATAGATAGATATATAGATAGATAGATAGACAGATAGATAGAGAGAGAGAGAGTGAGAGAGATAGAATAGAGATGGAGAGATAGAGAGATAGATAGATAGATAGATAGATAGATAGATAGAGGAAGAAAGAGAGAGAAACAGAGGAGAGGGTGTACCTAATCACTTACTCCACCACTCAGAATAATTATGACTGAGGACACAGTGATAGGAAGCTACAACGTGTCGGCAGGGGTGAGTGTTGGAGAGAAATAGAGAGAGAGAGAGAGAGAGAGAGAGAGAGAGAGAGAGACAGACAGACAGACAGACAGACAGACACACAGAAAGAGACAGAGACAGACAGACAGACAAACAGACAGGGGGGGGGAGGAGATGTATCCAATCATATAAATATAAGTTTTCTACCATTTGGAATATGACAGAGGATGGGGAGATATGTTACAATGTGCCAGCTGAGGTGAGTGTTGGAGACAGATAGAGAGAAAAGGGGAAAGATTGTAAAATAATAGAGAGAGAATCAATAGACAGATAGATAGATAGATAGATAGATCGATGATAGATAGATAGATAGATAGATAGATAGATAGATAGATAGATAGATAGATAGATAGAGAGAAAGATAGAGACAGAGAGAGAAACAGAGGAGAGGGTGTACCTGATCACTTACTCCACCACTCAGAATAATTATGACAGAGGACACAGTGATAGGAAGCTACAACGTGTCGGCAGGGGTGAGTGTTGGAGAGAAATAGAGAGACAGAGAGAGGGAGAAAAGAGAGA
>NW_004797454.1:1153451-1166285 GCF_000002075.1 Aplysia californica
AGAGAAAGAGAGAGAGCAAGAGAGAGAGATAGACAGACAGACAGATTTTGCTTCTGGACAAACGAAAGAGAGCTTTAAAACAGCGATTGTAGCGCCATCTGACGCAAAATGCATTCGGCCGAGGACACATTTTTTTGCTGAATGAATCATCTTGTTATGTACGATCCTATGGTATACACACAAGTCCGCCGGCGATTAAGTGGCAATGGCCATGGCATTAACCTATCCTATCGCAAAGCATTTTTGGATACGATAAATAGTGCCGATACTATGACAAGGAGCAGTTCCCAATCCTTACCCCATAGAAGATCTTCTGAATTTAAACTTTATTTCATTTATTTTTCAATTATCTCTTATCTTTCCCTAGACACATGTTCAAGCCAACTTGTACGGCATGTACCACGACCCGGCACTATTTCCGGAACCGGAGAGCTTCCGGCCCGAACGTTGGCTTCGGGAAAACTCGGGAGATATGGACCCTACAGTGAAAGCCATGTCCAACCTGGTGTGGGGGCATGGAGCACGCATGTGTATCGGTGAGTTAGTTGTGAGCGTGTCCTGGGATTTCGGTAGAATCAAGCCCGGTCTGTTATTTTGTTATGCTCTTGCTCCCCCTGACTCTGGTGTTGCTATTGTTGTTGTACACATATATTGTTTTATTTACCGTACATGCAAAACAGTTATAACACAAGAATGGTGTATTTACCGTACACCTAAAGTAGTTATATTATAAAATGAATGCATTTACCAAAGCAGTTATGTCATAAGAATAGTTTACAGTATACGGGAAGAAGCTGTGTCACAAAAATAGTGTATTTGCAGAGCATCTGAAGCAGCTGTGACACACAACAGTGCATTTTACAGAAGACCAAGCAAAGCAGTTATATCATAGGAAGAGCGGTGTATTTGCTAGTACAGTACATCTGAAGCAGATGTCGTGTCACAAAAAGAGTAATTTTACAGTACGGTGTTCTTTTCTGTTCCACAGGCCGACGTGTCGCTGAGCAAGAGATGCACATCACGTTGTCTAAGGTAAGAGAATTTATCGGTTACGACTTTTAGTAAAAGTCAATTTGACACCCCCGTTTCCCCCATCCGGAACTTACCTGACCAACTCGCACACCCAGGGTCTTCACAGAAGATTTTAAACTGATTCTAAGAATGGAGTGTTTATATTTACGTTTATCTGACTTTTCTTTACAATAAATGTAATGTTTATTATTTCTATAAAACTAGACATTCGTGTCTACAATCAAGACAGAACATTCTTCAATAAGTATGTCAGTACTGCTACAACAAGGCCTGAAGTAAAAAAGAAAATTGATGTCTTGTCTCGTAAGTCTTAAACTCCCCCCTCCCTCTCCTACCCCCCCCCCCTCTTTCTCTTTCCATCACTCTCTCTCTCCCTCTCTCTCTCTCTTTCTCTCTCTCTTTCTGTCTGTCTGTCTCTCTCTCTCTCTCTTTCTGTCTGTCTCTCTCTCTCTCTTTCTGTCTGTCTCTCTCTCTCCCTCTCTGTTTCCCAGTCTCTCTCTTTCTGTCTCTCTCTCTCTCTGCTCTCTGTCCGTCTCTCTCTCTCTCTCTCTCTCTCTCTCTCTCGCACACACACACAAACACATACACACACACACACACACACACACACACACACACACACACACACGCACGCACATACACACACACACGCTCACTTACAATTACATTCAATAAGTAGTCACTGGATGGACATACGAGATAGTCACTTTACACAAAATTCCCATTTGGCTCGGTCCTTTCGGAGATGGAAGTAAAATGTCAAGCCTCTTAAATAACTTAATGACGTTGATAGAGGCGTTGTCAAACCCATATCATTTAATTTTCACAATTTTAATTTTTTTTTTCTTTTTTTTTTTCAGATTGTGCAGAAGTTCAAGCTCAGCTACGAGCATGACGACGTAGAACCCGTACTCAACACAATGATGACCCCTGACCGACCTCTGAGGGTCAAGCTGACCCCGCGATTCTAGACCTGCCGATCGATTACCATAGATCTCATTTTCGTACACACAGTGGGATATTTGAGATAACATCATTCAGAGTAGATAGATAGATGAAGAAAATAGTGCATGAGATGTTGAACAATATCTTTGAGATACAAGTACAAATTATGTAGACCTTATTTTATTTGTGTAAAATTACAAGGAGATTGGCACAATTGTGCTCAATATAAATATGATGATCCTGGGAAAGATGAAGACGGAGACAGACAGACGGAAACAACATACGAGTAGATTATAAAGTATTAGTAGGACCGACCAGTGGAACTCTCTGTCCAGATATTATAATGCCTCATTCGACGTAGATCTACTTTATTACAATGACACTTTGAAAATCAGCTCTTTATCTAGGCTGATGTCCAGATTTGAATGCATAATGGAGATGTAATGGTCGAGTATAATTGCTTACAGAAATCATGATATTTAACTCCGCCTCTTTGCGATTTTTGGGTTTTCTCTTTGCCGAGGGTCAGGGGTAGTGCGCGCTTGCGCGCGCGCGCGTGTGTGTGTGTGTGTGTGTGTGTGTGAGAGAGAGAGAGAGAGAGAGAGAGAGAGAGAGAGAGAGAGAGAGAGAGGGGGGGGAGAGAGAGACAGAGAGAGACAGAGAGAGAGACAGAGAGAGACTGAGAGAAAGAGAGGGGATGGGGAGGGGGAGAGAGACCCAAAGATAAAGGGCTCATCACACCCAAAATACATGACCTACTTTTATATGTTTTGGAACGTGAGCCCGTGACTTCTGTAACGAGTTACGAAAGCTTCTCAGTTGTCTGGTGCTGAACCACAAACGATGCATTCAGATTCCAGATTTTGATATTCTGAATCGAAGCCAAAGCAAAATTAGTAACAGCTCAATCTACTATATTAGGGAGAAGAAGAACAAAGTACATGAAGAAGATAGTGACTCGACCGACAAAAATCTTATACAGCACAGTATCAGTAAGGCCATGACCACGAATTAAATGCTTTTGTGTGCATTTTTATTTGTAAAAATATTGTTTTTCTAAAATTAGGAAAGGATGTTTCATTTTAGTTTACTTTGAGGAAAGACAAGTGCATCGACAAAATGGGGACCGCTTCGGCCGACACCCCTGAAAATTTCAAAATTTCCTACCAACTGAAAATGTTTGGTGTGTCCCGCGCGCTCATATGACGTTATGCAGTTGAGAGCGCGTAAAACGCTTACCCAAAAAAAATAAATGGGGACCACTTAGTGGAAGGTAAAGCAAGGTAGACAGACAGAAGCTACAAAGAGAGAAAAGAAAGACACAACGCCTTCTAGTGGCGCCCGTACATAAAACCCCCTCTTGTAAATTAAATGAGTTCATAATCCTAAGACGCCCGACGATTTCGAAAATAGATTGAAAGTAATGAAAGAGCATCGCTCATTAAGCTCCTTTGTGAGAGAAGAAGTCGAATTTAATTCTGCGTTTTAAAAAAAAATCTTTGTCTAAGAATGCTTCATAGCCTGTTGCTTTTTTGTTGTTATTGTTTTTTGTTATTTTATCATGTTCAGTGCCGCACTAGAAACAAAGAGAGTATTTTGAAGACCATTTATTTTCTGTTACCATCATGTACGTATTTCAATCAGTGGCGGTGGGTGAACCTAGATTTGGGTGGGGCTTAGGTTTCTTCCACTTCCTTACCACCAAAAAACAAGCAATAAGAACAACTCAGTGACGATTTTTCTATACTCACGGCGAGCCACGGCATTTTGAAAACCATTCAAACGAGAAGAGTCATCTACGTTAAATTCTTCTGGATGGTGGGGACGAAGCCGTTTCACCTCCAAATTTCTCTAATTAGTTTTTATTTGATTATTGTTAAATCTCAGCGGCACAAACACACAGCACTCCAAACACACACCGTGTATGAGGTGGATTGGGTCGTGTTGTTGCAGAAAATAGAAAGCGCCTAACAAAGGCCCAATTGGCGCATAGGTAACTGTGTCACTGGGGGAAAGTGTGTCGTAAACTTTCACCCCATTGCCAGGGCTGGGAGAGCGTGAGCCCTCTGTGCAGTGTTATTTTTTTCAAGTCTTCTACCTTTTTACAAGAGGGGTTTCATTACGGAGAGACCGTGGGAACGGGCTGGTTGATTGCTGAGCCCTAAAGACATTTGATTGGCTGTTAGGTTACTATAGTTGTAAGCGGGGACAACAGTGATTGGATAAACGAGCAAGCCGCCTAGTTGATCACTCTGTGTTCATTGCGGTCAATCAGAACTGTTTCAACTGCTGATTTCGTTATTTTATTTTTTTTGCCTTGGGATAGACTTGGGGGGTGGGGAGGGGGGCTCAAGCCCGTGAGCCCTTCACTACCCACCGCCACTGATTTCAATGAAAGAAATAACTAATATCAACTCCTGATTACAAATAAATAAGGGACAATACCATAATATTAAGCAAATTATGTTAAATCTTAAGTAAGGGTTTGATTTTACCTTGTCTGAAACAAAACTAATTGTGAGACATAGGTTGAAATTTAAACAACCATATTATGTCTTCACGTATTTCTGGTTCACACTTTTTTGTCGGTTCGTTTGCCTAAATGCAGGACGAATTAACAGCATGGTTGAAACGGAACCAAACATACACAGCTGAAGTATTTAAGAAGAAATTATGAACTGTTTATAACGACATGAAGATTGTGGTTCCCGTAAGTACTTTATTCCGCGTTCTTCAAATTGTTTGTTGTTGGGGTAAAGAAAAATGTAAAGCTAGGAAAAAGCAAAGCAGACTGACTCCAAAATTCTTTCCAGTGGTTGATATGGAAAATTATTAACATAACTACTGGCACATAACAAAACAGTATCCTGTTTGTTTGGGGGGTTGTTGTTGGGTGTGTTTTTGTTTGTTTGTTTGTTTTTTTTTTGTTTTTTTTTTGGGGGGGGTGTTTTTTTCTCGGTCTCTTGTATGACTTGATCTTGAAATGTTACACAAAAGGCGAGTTTAAACTTTAAGCAAACACCGAAGGTGTTCTCATTTGGAGATAAAATGTCGAACGCTGATATGTATAGTTCACGCGTGCCATTTCTCTTCTGTCCTTGAGTGGTACAGTCTGAATGTTCTCGAAGGTGACTTCGCCAGTAAACGACGTTTTTGAACTTCAAAGTCACACTCAAACTTTTGTCAATGAAGAAAAATAACAAATAAAGAGAATTGAACTTCTGTGTTGTTGTTGATGATATTATTATTGTTTAGTTTTAGTAAGAGATTTACGGCACTTGCAACACTAAAAGGTCATATGAATGCCAAGATAAGAGATTTTTCTACAGAGTAACGCACAAAAAAGGGAGAAAATACATGTAGAAGGATGGTAAATGTTTGATAAGAAAGAAGGAGCAAATCACACCAGAACTCCCGCCACCCATCCAGTCCTCGTGAAGAAATGCACTTCGAAACAATACTGGTTCTTTAGTGCATTGAAAAAGCGAGACAGACAGACAGAAAAGAGGGGGAAAGTTCAGAAGTAGGACTTTGACTTACCAATAGGTACCTCCAACTAACCGCGTACTTGGTGTGGGTGTTAGCACCCTTAGTCTGCACATGTACCATTTTTAGCTGTGGTGTTGTTTTGTAGGTGGTTGTGTTAAGTCCCCATGCCCAACGACACAATTTGAGATCATTGAGGAGGCAGGCTTCGACCCTGCATGCTAAGGTCAACCTGTGCTGAAAGGGATACAACGTTTCAGCAGAAAGACCGAGATATTCGATAAAAAATTCTCCCTGTCAGGGAATCGAACTCCCGCCATCTGCGTGCGACGGCCTGACCATCAATGATTTATTTAGCACCGTGCGTGCGACAAGGCGCATAATAACTACACTGCAATGTACCACAGACGCCGCTGTGTCCAATTGAATCTTCGGCAAGTCACGATTCTGAATGATTGTGAATGTCTAAGACCCCCCCCCCCCTCCCCCATATCCCTTCCGAATTCCCTCGACAGTCTAGCTCTTCTATCAAAATCATCCTTCTTCTTTCTTTGGTAAGTGTTCTACGGCGCTCGCAACTGCATAAGGTTGTATGAGCACACGGGACACATTTTAACGTTCTCAGATGATAGGAAAATTTGAAGTTTGCCCGGGTGGCGGCCAAAGCGTACTCATATTCGATTTTGGATCCCCAACGGATCTTTAACGTGCGCAAATTGCACACGTGCCCTCCGAGATTTTTCGCCCTTGTCAGAGAAGGCTAGGTGTAGATCTTTCCTACCAGAAGATCAGGGGTGTGGCTGAAAGAAAGAAGTGCGAAGGAGCCAAGGAGTAGCAGTGCATTGTAGAAAGGCTGCAGAAAGAATCAGGAGCCCAGAGAAAGGGACAAAGGAGGTGAGGGGGTGGGGGCAGAAACAGGAGACGAAAGCAGACGACAGAACATTGATAGGCTAGAGAGCAGGAAAGTAGGTGAAAGGAGACAATTTCAGAGAATAACATTTTTCGGTCGCTATCCGGATTCGAACCCGGGACCTTTGAATGAGAGGCCAACACCTTAACCTCTAGGCCACGAGAGCCCCCTAAAATCATCCTGTCCACACATCACCCCAACAGAAACCAGTTCCCGTGAAAGTTCCAATAATATATCTTCTCTGCAGGTACCGGAAAGTCTTCTTGCTTGCCTGGTTTACTATGACAAGTGCGCCAGATGATGATGATGGCAGTGGTTCCTAATCAAGAAGTCGGTCTGTTTCGACCCGGTGGCGTCGGACGCCTACTGGTCAGTAGTGCTGGGTGGCTAGGTTCCCGATTATTGAAAGCTGGGAATCGTGGGAATTGACTCCGAACCCAATTACTTGCTTTCTAATGATGTGCTTTCTTCCGGTGGTTATCTTGTTGGCTCCGAACATCTTCAGGATTTTGAACAAATCTTGATTTCGGAACACTACGAAGCATCAACTTTTTATTTTTCAAAAATATAATCTAAAAAAAAAAGAAGAAAGATTTTATTGATTAAAGTAACTGGTAACCGTTGGTTTACGTAAAAAGGAGTCGGAACTTTTCTATCGTAGCATTAATCGTGGGACCCCTCCTCCGTTTCAATACTCTGACTTATCGTTTCGGAATCAATTAATCGCCCAGCTGTACTAGTCAGTCTTCCAGACTCGTAATCGTAATCGTAAATTTGCGGGTTCGGGGGCTCGGGACTCAACTCGGCCCAACGTTGTGTCCTTGAGAAAGACACTCAAATCGATTTTTTCCCCCAATTTGGTTCGGTCCTATCGGAAACGGTCGTTAAATTCGGAGATTCCGCTTCATAAATAACGTTACAGCGTTGCAATGGGTTTAACACCTATACAATTTCTCATACATTTGTATTTGTTTGATAGATTGTTTCGACCATGCCTGCCGTCAGAGCTGACCAGAGCCGAGTGGGATACAACATCCCTGCAGCCAGACCGACCGAGATACCGGTACTCCAATTAAGAATCGATCTAAAGTCTCATGCGTGCAATGGTAAACAGTCTTACTGCCACACAAAGATAGTACAACACAAAGATAGTACATGTACTATCTTTGCTGCCACATCCATGGCGCGGGTTGATACATGTAACAGAAGATGAAATAAGAACAACGAAAAGGAGAAGGATCATACCATATAAAAACTACCACAGATAAGGACGTTAAAAAAAGTAATTGTAGTTTTTGTAGTAAGTAAAACCCATGAAAGCAAAATCACTGCATGCGAGATGAAATGTCTCCGCAAAACCCATAACATACAACTAGAGGGGACAGGCAGAGAAACGAAAAAGGGGCAGGCTTTTTTTTTCTTCTTTTAAACGTTGTTTTACGCTCCCAGTGACAAAATTTAGTCCATTAAGGAGGCTGGCTTTGACCTGCCTGTCAGGGCCAACCTGGGCTGAGAGAGATACAGAATCCCAACTTCTGCTACATCCTTTCACTTTCAGCACTCAAGCTGCGCTTAAGAGTTCTTGGCAATGTGTGGTTGTTGAAACGATTGTAAATGTTTCACGCCTCAATCGACACAATTGCGGGCTGCCTGTCAGTGTCAGGGCTAACCCTGGCAGAGATGGGTGCACCATCACAGCTGATAGACCAAGATAGTCAACAAAAGAACTTGCCAAATAGGAATGGAACTAATGCCTTCTGTCGCGAATTATCTGACTATTTTACATCACAAATGCTGGTCCTTTAGGTTGATTTGTTGGTTTGTTTGTTTTGTTTGTTTGTTTGTTTTTTGTGTTGTTTTTTTTTGGGGGGGGTGGTAAGTGTTTTACGGCGCTCGCAACTGCATAAGGTCATATGAGCGCGCCGGACACACCAAACAATTTTCGGTTGGTAGGAAATTTTGAATTTTGCCCGGGCGGCGGCCGAAGCCTTCTCTTATCGATTTTTGGACCACCAAGGGAACTTTAACGGGCGCACCTTGCACACGGCGAGGTTTTCGCCCGTATCCGAGAGGGCTAGGTGTAGATCTTACCAACCATAAGATCAGGGGTGTGGCTGAAAGACAGCAGTAAGAAGGAGCCAAGGAGAAACAGTGGAAAGGCTGCAGAAAGAGTCAGGAGCCCAGAAGAGGGGGCAAAGGAGGTGAGGGGGTGGGGGCAGAAAGTCTGAGAAAGTGTAGACGCAAGCAGACAACAGACGATTGATAGAGAGCAGGAAAGGATGTGAAAGGAGAAAACTTGAGAGAAGAAAATGTTTCCGTTGCTACCCGGATTCGAACCCGGGACCTATTGAATGACAGGCGAACACCTTAACCTCTAGGCCACGATAGCCCCCCTCTTTTAGTTTTGTTAGGATTTAGTAAGAGTAAGCACTAGAAACACAAACAGGTCATGTAAGTGCCGGAGATTAGAAGTGTCACTAGTGAGTAACATACAAAAAAAGAAGAAAACAAAAAGAAATTGGATAGAAAGAACACACCACAGCATAACGCCCGCCAACCACCCATAACTCCGGTTTAGTGATTTGTTGTACATGTAGCTGTTATCGATCCACAGGTCTAGTGATTTGTGGCTGTCATTCCATCTATCCTTACTTACACAACACTGCAGCAAATGTTTGTTTTGTTCTAGTAGAGGTTTTACAGCGCTCACAACTGCATAAGGTCATATGAGCGTTAGAAGATTAGAAGTGTTACAAGAGAGTAACAAACATAAAAAAGAAGTAGGGGAGATAAGGACGATAGATGTTTGATAGGAAAGAAGGAGCAAACCATACCAGAGCACCCGCCAACCACCCACAGCAAATGTTTGTCAGAGTACAGAGAAGAATGTGGACACAATAACTGTCATTTAGTGCTTGGAAAGAGCAAGACAGGGAGACAGAAACCATTTCAGTATGAGTTTACTGTGGCACTTAACACAATCAGGTCATATAAGTGCCAAAAATTAAAGGTGTTACTGTTACAAAAGAGTAACAAACACAAAAAAGGAGGAGGAGAGACAAGGACGATAGATACTTGAACAGAAAATGAGCTTCCCACTTCAGAGCACCCGCTAACCACCCCAGAGACAGAAACAAGGGAGGGATAGTACAGGTGTATACCTACTATTTGCACTTTCCAACCACCCTTATACAGAGCAACACAGCGCATCAAAAGAAGCAAAGTACACCAAAGTACAAACCGATTGTTCAACCTTATAATCACACTAGAAAAAAAGGAAACAAAGTCTAAAGAGTTGAATACATATTTCTCTATTTATCAGCTATGAACTTTACATTTGCAGTATATATATATATATATATATGTATATATATATATATATATATATATATATAATAATATGACAAATTATAAACTCAGACCTCTGTGGATGTAAAATTACAAAATATGTGTATATTGACAAGTTTTAAAATGAAAATGCGCTTCTTTTGAGAAAATATTCATAAATACTAATTTCAGAATTAAAAAAACAAAACAAAGAAAACGAAACTGAACAACAAAAACTTTCTATACATCAAGACACTGGTATAAAATGCAAATTAATCAAATGAACAAATAAAATGTGTAAATGGTTCAGCAAATGAAATATAACTCCGACCAAAGTAAAATAATGCGCAGTATAAAAACCATCAGACATGTAAATGATATGTCGTGTATAAATGTTGGCATCACACTTGTTTCAAGTCATTGTTATCTTACAGATTTGCAGTCCCTTCTCATGGAATTATTACGGTCAAGCCTCTGTGTTAAAAAAAAAACCCAGACAAAAAATAACCAGAATCCAGGTCGAGGTGCAGCAGACCGAACCACTGTCTCACATTTTTAAAAAAAATGCAACTTTTTAGGAGATGATAAAGAAAAAAACCTCAACAAAAAATTGAAATCTGTTTGTTTTAGAAAGCTTTTACGGCGTTCGCAACTGCATAATTGATAAAGTCATATGAGCACTCCAACATTTCATCTCATATTTAAATCTACTTTTTCCCAAAAAATAATTTCCTAGGTACTTGCACAGCTGCAGGCTTGACCAAAGTATGGCTGGTATTTCAATTATTGTCGCTGTAGCATTAAACGCTTTAAAAATAATCATAATATCTTGCGACACAATAACAATTTGCTCCCCTACCCTACAGGCACCAGTGTGGCAACATACTAAAACCTCGACCCCAGGCATCCCAAGCTGCGGCAAGACAGGCAATCCGTCTCTTGAAAATTTTGGCAGTTTTTTGGGGGTTTTTTTTTGGGGGGGGGAGTTGTTGCATTCAAGAGTAATAACGAGGTAGGCAATTTTTAACCTTTAAAAAACCATGCCTCTACGTTTCAAACTCGTCCTTCTAACATAAATTCCACTTGATCTTGCTTCACATGAAATTCAACAGCACTACATATGTCTACAAGTAACACACCAATAATCAATAGTAAATAGCAAGAATGCAAGAGTTTAAAAAGATGCTTTAAGTAAGACACACATGTACTCATTTTTTAAATGAAAACAAGGTCATCAAAAATCCATAATCTTGCTTCTCTCCCCCTCCCCCTTCCCTCCTCCAGCCCCCCTCCCTTTGTATGTAAATTTTGATTGTTCACTTCAACAGCATCTAGAGGTAAAAAAAACAACCCAGGATACCAAGAAAACTTCAGAGATGAAACAGATTACATCTCTAGGACAACTAAAAAAATCTCTTTGTCTCCCCACACCTTAGCGTTGTGTAATAAAAACGTATATCTGATTAGCGTCTTCTTTCAACCTCGTGTAGGCTGTACATCCCTCTTGCTACACTTTACCTGCAAACGCGATGATTACCAGAAATGTTGATGACATGACTAGCCATCTGTTATCTTCCTTATTTTTCTGATAGTTATGAGCAATCATTATGTCACTGTAAAAACAAATTTCCCTATGATTACTATGAAGACCAACAAACAGCTTTATCTTTTTTTCCTTGGAAAGGCTCAGTCTCTGGGGTGGTAAAAAAAAAAGAGTTAACACAGCAAGGGTTACAGCATTGATCCTAAAGCTATCACTTTAAAAATCGTGAAATTACCCTTCACATCTTAATAAGACAAGACAAGCATTTCATGCAGTTCCTCCCCAGCATATCATGATCTGATTTTCACAAATTAAAAAAAATAGCTAGCATTTTATGTGACTTCTTCCAAAAGCATTTCACATATCACTTTTGTCAGAACAAAAGTCGAACATTCAATATGCAGCCTCTGCAGCTCAGCACAGTTCATATCAGAGCAGCTTCATAAACCACATCAAAACTCCACACCCTGGAGATATTCTTATTATTTAAAAAAACCCAATATTTTCTTTTAGTTCAAACATCAATCATGACATAAAAATTGACGAACTACAAAAATAAATTCTCATGAACAAAAAAACAAGAAAACTTCATATTCGTCAATTTCTGCAATTCATCCACCAACATTGTCTCACAATAGCTTGTACATTAAATACATAAAAAAATTATACATCAAAGTGTAGATAAAATCATTAAAAGAGGCAAAAATACTTGCCTATTGCTGTAGCTTGAGAGGGTACTATCATAAACTATTTTCAATCAACTATTCTTGCTAAGGCGACAAGGTCACTGACTTAGAAGCCCATGTACATAGCTAGAACAAATGTAAAATCAACAGTTGACAACTTTACTGAAGCATAAACAAAACGGAAAACGCACAAAAAAGATACCAAACAGTGTGTGAAAACTAGATAACTTGAAGGGTTCTGTGTTTTCAGTGAAGTGGCTAGAAATTTTGCACAAGGCCATTTTTCAGACACGTTTCTGTATGGCAAGTCCACATGAGCATCACTGATAAAATATCTGTTTCAGGTGGCAACTGGGCGCTGCTTTTGAGAGCAAGGGGAAGAACCAAATCATTACAAATTACACTGCAGCACAGATCATATCGCTTATATTGAGACACAGCACACAACATCTTTAAGGCTTCGTGTTGAAATGTCTGTAAGAGACAAAATAATTTCATAAGAGACACCAATAAGAAAGCCACAATCTGTGCTGGTTCTGTACTACTTTGATATATAAACGTGTACACTGGAACAGATTCAGAGTTCCAATACATTATTGACTTTGTGATTCTGTCCGACTGATCTGGACAGATCTTCGTACCACTCACGGCGTCACTTTTTGCCCGATTCTGTTACTTTTAGTTAGCGTGACTCAGCAGCCCGCCGGAGCTCCCCGGCTCGGGGTCAAAGGGTTAATGATCCCAGAAGCGACTTTGCCGGTGTCGGTCAGGAAGTTTGCATTTTTGACTATGTTTAAAACGATATAACTTCTTCCCCATCCTACATAGCAAACCATTACGCGGATGTACTAAAAGCTCAATGTCTTGAGATTTATTCTACTTTAGAATGGTTAATTTCTGTGCCT
>NW_004797454.1:1166787-1170994 GCF_000002075.1 Aplysia californica
AAACGAAAAATAAAGCTGGAAAAGTCTGGTGCTGATTCAGTGTCCCTGGAAAGCTAGAAATTATTCTTATAACCCAATTACGAGAAGTCATCCCTATTATTCAGTCAACTGACAAAACCTAGACTTACCGTTTTAAGAAAAGTACGGAATTTCTGGGGTGTAACAGATACTGGTCGTGTATTAGATCTACATTGAAGATGTATTCTAGCACTAAAATCGATTTGTACTTTTCATAGAGAAACTTTATGGTAACTTTTATAAACTTTCTAGAAAATATGCGAATATTCACGATTATATTAGACACATAAAGTTGTATTGGGAGGAATTACTTCATAGTGAATTGTGCGCCCGATGGATAAAGTTGCAAAATTACAGCTTTTTATTATATGTGCAGATACCATCTTTTCTGAGTATTTGCACCAATGCTATGTCGTTCATGTTCCAAAAGTTCGACAGATTTTGACGAGGCCTTTTTTTTATATTGATTTTTTTTCATTCACGCTAGTCCGAAAAAAATTACAATTTAGCATTGCTGACTCCAGCGCGTCTAACGAAATAACCAGACAAGTTACAACGTCCGTTCTTTTTTGAGTCTCAAGAGTAGAAATGCGTGCTTTGGGTGAACTAAATGAGAATTACCATAAATACAAGGACACACCTTAATTTGTACCTTGAAAAGTACCAAAAATTATGTCGGCACAGACAGAGCGGCGACAGGGAGCTGACCCCCGTGACCCTGACGTGATAAGGCGCCCAGCGGGGAACCCCCTGTGGCAACTAAAATTCCACTGCCGGTGCGCCGTGCACTCTCTGTTGTTGTTTTTTGTTCCTTTCGAGGGACAGTTGGTTTGGGGGAAAGTGAGTTGCCTCGTGTCATCTGCAACTGAGGATAAGTTGCCAATCACAAGGCTGAAATAGTTGCCTGTTGTCTCTGCATTTCACTCTGACCAATGTTCCACTCCAATTGAATACCTTTGACAGGCTGGCCTACAGTCATAAGCGAGGTAAAGCATCAGCACAAAAGAAACATGAACTGTTACAGATGTGATCAGCAGAGAATCTATGGAAATTATCTATGTGAAAAGCAACGACTCTTTCTGACAAACATACAATCAGCTTAATTGTGCTAGTGCAGCAAAACTTTTCTGCAAAGGATATTTACAACACTGGCGGTACCGTAATACGACAACATCTTAAGGAAGAGATTCTCCACAAAATAACAACTGGTCTTAAGTTGTCACAACCATAGTTTACAAAGCACAACCATGCCATATGCAATGGAGTGCACAAATACCATTGAAATTTAACTGTTTCTACACTGCAATCTGCTTTTTCATTTAAATTAGTCAAGATACCATGTGTTTCAAATGTGAGAGCATTCCCAAACAATGTATACACTTGAAAGTCAAATGCTTTTGCAGTTAGCTGATACAGAGAGATATCAGCTGTCATCATTGCATACGTTCATATTTACACATCCAGAAATATGACATTTCCAAAATCTAAAGGGTAAAAAAGACAGCATAGTCAAAAAGCTTTTTAAATATTTAATACTTGACAAACGGTCTTGCTTCTTTCACATGGTACAACTCTGAAGTCTGTTTGTTCACAATATGAACATTTACAAACAGCATCTGAGATAGCAGCAGTGGTTGTATAGAAAATAATAGAAATATCTTTGTAAATGGATTAATAAGCTCCCCTCATCATTATCCCTTATATATCTTTCATACAAAGATCATCAAAATTAAAGTCATAAGTTCTGTTTACAGAATATGGCATTACATCCAATGTTTTCAATTTTCTTCGTAGCGAAAAAATATTAACAGAAATAAAAGTGTACCCTGTTAGACAACAAAAAGTAAACATGTTTCTGAAAGTAGAAACAAGGAAAAGACATGAAATCAGAAGAAAAAGAAACAGACAAAAAACAAATACGGTCAAGAATATTGTAAAAGATTGACAGTTCAACTGACACGTCTTCTTCCTCCTCTGCCTGCCACTATCTTTCCCCCCACTGCACTACTAATTGTGTGATTCTGGAGTGGGAATCATGAATACAATCACAAGATGGGACATGGTAATGTGTAAAGAAATGGCAAGACATTGGACTCCAACAATTGCAGTACAGTAAGGATTCAAGGGGACCAGGTCACAGTTACCCTCTACACTATGTCAAGTGAGTAAAAAAATTCACAACTTCCTAAAGGCATGTCTCTTGTCTTGGGTCAACGTCATTTTTTTTTCTCTAAAAGTATTTTTCCTTTAACAGAGTGCCTGCTTTTTTCTTTCAACGTCTATGGTGTTTCACCAAGGATGAAGTATATTTTGTCCGATCCACGACTGACAAGACGTTCTATGAGGTCTCAAGCCGCAATATTCCTGTATTTTTGTATTAATTATTAATAAACAAACATCTGTAGAGAGAGGAGCAGAAACTTGAAAACATCGAAGAGTGAGGTAGATGAAAAGAAGAAAATAGAAGTAGAACAGATGACATTGAGACTATTTCCTGAACAAGATGCTGGCCTATCGCAGGTTCTAAACCTCAGGAATGTAATGCCAGCATCCAATCTGTACCCTGATGAGCAGGAGGACAACTTGTGTCAAGTTTATATGACTACACAGTTCTATGCCAAGAATCAACACTATTTTTTTTTTATCATAAGACTGACAACTGAACCACTTGGGAGTGGGGAAGAGAAGAAGAAAATGGGAAGACTGTAGGCATCAGTACAAAAGAGAGAACCAAAGATGAGAGAAAAAAGACAAATAACCAGTACTGCAGTCAAGAGCCACAAGAACAGATATCGGTAAGTATGTCCAAGCCGCGGGCGAGATTCCACAATTCCACAGGCCAAAGCAAGAGAAGATAGGGTGAGATGGGTTGGAATACCAAAGCTCTCAAAAGCCTTCTAAAATATCTCAAGGGCATTTCATGAGATAAAATATCAGAACTATTGCTTCATACTGCTTCAGGCTGTAACAGAAACTATTATATTCAATTTTGAAGTTGGACTGTTTTTGTTTTTATTAATTATCAATTTAACAATGTACCACATTCATTATTATTTACTGGGAACCGGATCTGGCTCACAGTTTGCTCATGTCTGTACTAGAAGAATTTAAAGTGGAAAAAACAAAAAAATGAAAGCGACCAAAGCACCATTGGAAAAGAATGGTGCCTGTTGTAACAAAACATAGTTATGGAATGACAAAATGAAAAGCAAAGCCAAATGAAAAAACAACTAAATATCATACGTTTTGGCATTTGTGTTTATACTGTACAAGAGAAGAAGACACGGATTTAAATCTAACAGTAAAAACTCATACAACCATGACACAGACAAACTACTAGATACCACAACACAGAATGATCCCTGGCTAAGCCGAAGTGAAGGCCTGTATGTTCTAAAAGAGTAATATATTTGTAAGTACAAAAGGCCTATGTACAGAACACATTCAACCAAAGACCATGATTTGTAAGACAGATCACAAACTTTGGCCGCCTTCATAAAAGCGGAGAGAAATAAAAACAAGGAAAGAGCTACCAATTTCACAGGAAACTAGCTGTGGAATTACTCTTGTAATGAAGAGACTGCTGTGTGGTGCACTCTACTGCTGTGGGACTGTCCAAAGATGTGATCTCATGAAATTGACCGACAATTTGTCTTACAAGTCACGGTCTTTGATTTGTACCATCTTTGACTTCAGTGTGAACATCCATCCTCTGCTCCTCAAACCATATGAGTATTTCTACAAAGACTGGATCTGAGAGACATATTGTAAAACATGTTGGGTTTTTTTTGTTGGGTTTGGGGTCTTTTTCCAACGTGAGAATACTTTTTCATGAACTTTACACCCTCAATCTGTGTGAAAGTCTCTGTTAAAAGTTTCAATAAACCCTGTTTGAGACATGCAGTAAAATTCTCAAAAGTAATCTACACATGGAAATAAAAAAGTCTCCAGAAAATGCTCCTTCTGTAAAATGCTTTTTCAATGGGAATAACCCACAGATGCCACAGAATGCGGCAGCAATGTGCTTAGTCTGCGGCTTGTTTTGAGATGAAAGACGCAATGTTGGAAGACTCTGATGCCATCTGAGTCAGCTGAACTTCTTCTTCCCGGCTGTTGGTGTCTGTCTCATCCACTGGAACAAAACAATGCTTGGCTCTTTAATATGCATTAAAATCATGTGTGTGTGCCT
>NW_004797454.1:1171094-1175190 GCF_000002075.1 Aplysia californica
GGGGGGGAGAAAAAAATAAACAACAAAAAACAAAAATCTAACTAACTTAAAAAACATAAAGGAGCAGCAATACCCATGATCTGAAGTATACAAATAACAAATTCTTAATAATACTATCACACACAAAAAAAGAAAGTACATCAAATGTAGTCATATTCAAGAAATAATTAGCATTTTGCCCCCCATGGGACACCGATCCGGGACGATAAGAAGCCATCCCATTTCCCCACAGGACGCCGATTGGTGACAGTGTAATATAGAAACAAAAACTTTGTAAGAATGATCCCCCTTTAGACATGAGCGCCTGCTATTACTGCTAAGTTATAACTTTCTTTCAGAATGGTTTGTGTCGCCTTTGAACACAAAAAGGGAGATGAATGTGCTAGATCTTATGGTTTTAGTCCCAATTCTAATTCCTTATTTTGTGAAAATGTGATCGTCACTCTCAATTTTATCAATGCGCTGAAAATTTCATACTGATTGGGCTTAGGGTATTTTTGCCAAGACACAGGAAGAGTGCTGATGTACCCCTCCATCTGCATTCTAGTACATGGGTACAAAAGTATTGCGCTTTACGCGCTAGGTCGGTGGAAAGTGTTAAGCATGATTTAGCAAAATAAGCCCCATAATACTGGGTAAGCAGGATTTACCGTCCCGATCAAAGGCTATGCGTTTTTACTTTACTTGTGACATTCGAACAAGACTTGCACCCAGGCCTTTCTGTTAGCTGTCTCAATTAGCACTA
This sequence comes from Aplysia californica, assembly GCF_000002075.1. Classification (NCBI taxonomy): domain Eukaryota; kingdom Metazoa; phylum Mollusca; class Gastropoda; order Aplysiida; family Aplysiidae; genus Aplysia; species Aplysia californica. The sequence goes on from NW_004797454.1 coordinate 1,171,840, forward strand.
CAAAACCAAACTTTCAACTCTTTACAAAGGCCTATTTTCTTCTTTATCACAAATGTATTATATTCAGTTCTGAGAGTTGCAATGCAAACAAACAAATTCAGAGCAGAGCGCAATATTTTGATATTTTAAAAAAGGAAAACTGTTCCGTTATCATCATCCTCTTGCAACCAGGCCAAATAGCTTGTTCCGGGCACAGGTGAAGCATAGCCTCTATTTCAAATGAGTGTAGACCAAATGTCACAATGAGGGCCAATGAGGGCCAATGTGGGATGCACTCATGTCTTCAGGATCTGGAACATATAGCTCACTTACGACTGGGCCCTTTCACCAGTCACAAGCGTTGCAGACTGGCGTTTTGGGGGGTATTTCAATAAATCACCACAACTCTCAGAGTTACCCTATTGTAATTATTTTTTGACACAGTAAAGTAACATTCGAGCTTAATATAATACAAAAAACTAAAGTTGTCTAAGTCTAATACTTAAATTTGTATGATTTTTTAAAAATTGGCATAATTTGATTTTCCGAAAAATTTCCAAAGACGTGACAAGTAGAATGAAATTCACTACAACAACAAAAATAAAAGTTCAAAGTGTTCTGGTTTGATTTGTATACATGTGCGAGTGTTTGGTGAAAATATAATAATAATAATAGATAGCATTTGTATAGCGCATATCCCCGCTTAGCAGCAGGCTCTATGCGCTTTACACTATATTATTACCCCAGCAGACCATAGAACACTCCGAAACATTCTCAGCTTCCCGGGAAGCATACAGTGCGAGCAGCCGATTAAGCGCTCAAACACTAACAAACTGACAAGATCTTTCGCTGTCTATAGCCGGGTACCCATTCCCACCTGGGTGAAGTGAGGAAAATTCGTGTAAAGTGCCTTTCCCAAGGACACAACGTCGGGCCCCTGACGGGATTCGAACCCACGACCTTACGGTTGCGAGTCCGAGAGCCTAACCACTAGGCCACCGACGCCACAATAAAAGCTAGTCTGTGCATTGATTCAGACCCATACACTGAATTACATGAGACAGATGTACGGCACGACGTTGTGATTTCGTTGCACGAAAAACAACACCGGTACTAGTGCTAGATCTAGCCCTAGAACTACGACTCGGGCTCGGGCCGTGTTCAGGTACATATCCAGGATCCTAACTATTAGACTCATCATATTCTGAGACACTAGAACTAGTTAAACGTACAGAAGTATAGAAAACGGCAAAATTATGTGATTCTTGTTCATGCGACTTCTTCGACCGTTACTACGACGCAACTGTCGGATTATTATCAGCTGTATAGAAAAAAACAAAGCCCGAGTTCCGGTCTGTTCAACCCCAGTTGGGGTCACTGTCCTTCACCTTCAATAACTTAAAAACTACTGGCCCCAGAGATACGAAACGAAGTCTAAGTAGCTCAGGCTTGGCCAAACAAGGGTACGAGGCGGGTCTCGCGATCCGTGCGTGATTTGTATGTTTGTAGTATAAGGTTTTACGGCGCTCGCAACTGCTAAGGTCATATGAGCGCGCCGTGATTTGTAGAGCGAAAAAAAAAATTCCAAAGTTGGTCACGCAGGGCTTGTGAGACCCGTCGCCAGCGTCGCGGCGGGGGTCACGCAACTGTCGTGTGAGCCGGTGAGCCGTCTGAAGTGAGTTAAAGGCAGACCGAGATCAGTCTAATACAGGACAGCGTGGGGGAACTATACTTTACTTTTACATTGTCCTGTACTCACCAGTATCAGCAGCATACTTCTTGTGCGACGGAGCGTACAGACACAGCAGGGAGATCACATACACATTCCACATGCCATATGTTCCTGAAAAGAAGTTTACAAACAAAAGAGTTTACACATTAGGGTACAAATGGCTCGACAGACTTTCTCCAGTATATCGTCAGCCAGCTGTCAAACTGTACTAAGCCCAAAGTTGTTTAATTTGTTTTTCATTGCAGTTCCATAACCTGTGGTATCGGTTGCAAGTGCTTATGAAATATATTGTCAAAATTAAAACTCTAAATGTTGAAAAAAAAACAAGAAAAAAAAACCAACATAATGTAGGTACAATTGTTTTAAAAGAACAAAAAGTGTTTAACGAAGAAAAAAAATTAGATAAAAATTGCCCATCGGATGGAAAAATACAGATTTCTTTGATTTCTCTATTTTGACTAGCTCCTGATTTCACCACGTTAACACATTTTAGTAAATATCTCAGTCCTGCAGCTGAGATGTTTTTCACACAGCCCGCTTCACCCTCACTCGCAAGCTGAAAACAGACTGCCTCTTGGAAGATCTAGAATGTGCCCATTGGCCATGAAATAGTTCACAACCTTAAATAAAAGCAGCATGGTGAAATGGTGTAATTTTTTCCCCCCACAAGGGATGTCATGAACTTCCTGCTAGCATGTGGTGCCAAAAGAAAATCCGTCCTGACTACACCTTCACATGGGACCACAGAGCATAAATGAATCTGAAACACCAAGAGGAATATAAGCCTCCTGCAACACCTATCATAACTGGGAGGAAGAACAATGTGAAGCCCACAAAAAAGGGTAAGAAACTTTTACAAAAAACAGAGCCCCCAACTGGCAACTGGTAACTGTGTTTGTTTAATTCTAATTAAACACTGGTTTGCAAATGCTTTCAGTTGCGCTTTAATGCTGGTTAATGTTGTGAACATTACAGTCAATACCATTGCAACATTAATTTCCCACAAAGGAAAAATATAAGTGGTCTTGAAAGAAAGAAAAAAAATTACAAACATGATGAACTTTGATAACACTTGTGACTGTCCACATCTCCCCCCCTCCCTCCTCCCTTCCCAAAGTATGAGAACTGAAGCAAGACAGTCGATATGGTTTGCCACTAATATTTCGGCTCAGATGCTCTTAGAAAGACCTTAGAAGTTATCCACACCATCTCCTGTCACTCATATTATGTTCAACTTCTGAAAGTAAGTCATACTTGGCCAACAAGTGCCTCTTTTGCCCTCTCACTCTGACGTGAGAGCAAGATATTCAAACCTTTTCTGTCCATTCACTTACCAGTGAGGAAAGCACTGGTGTACTCCAGGCTGAGGTCCTCGTCCCCCCACTTCCACTGGCCCTCGCTGACCTGACCGATGATGAAGGAGATGACCGTCAGAGCTGCACAGAGCAAGGTGACCAGCATCAGGAACTTGAACCGGTAGATAAGACCCTGCACGCACCAGGAAAATATTTGTTCGTTTAGTTTTAGTAAGAGTTTTACAGCCCTTACAACACAATTAGGTCATATAAAAGCCAAAGATTAGAGGTGTTACAAGAGAGTAACAAACACAAAATATGAAAGAGGAGAGATAAGGACGATAT
>NW_004797454.1:1175295-1183835 GCF_000002075.1 Aplysia californica
ATTTTTTGGCTTAACGCCATTGCTGTCCGATCAATTTCTAGGGGGAAGGGGGATTTTACTGAAAAATGTCGATTAAAGGCACAAAAATGTAACTTTCAGTTTCCAAGGACTTCAAGCTATGGAAATAACCAGACTTTGACGGCCATTTTCTCGCTAATTCTACCTTTGAAACTACACCACCCCACATTCTTCAATCTCATAAAATTCGACATCTATTCAAGAAAGATGGGAATTTATTTTACCAATAGCAAGACAACTGAACAAGCTTTAAGATGATACCAATAACTCCACATGCCCAAAAATTGACGAGTGCCTGATCCCTCGGCGTCGTGACACAAATAAAGATAAAAATGAGGACCTACAGGAGCCAGTCTCCAGCTTACTGTGAACACAGACAAAAGAAAGACCCAATGGGTTTTTTTGTTGTACTGACTTGCAACTGTAAGTCACAGATATTAGTCTTTTTGATTGATGGGCTTTTGACAATTTTGCCTGTTATATTCCCAAACATGTTTTCCCTCCTTTGATTACCCATTAAAAAGTTGGGTTTTATAAAATGACAATCACAAAGCAGCTCAGATGTTACAAACTCACCGAGTAATACTTCCTGCGGACAGAGCTCATCTGCATAAGGGACGTACGCTTGCTGCTGATGTTGCGGAACACTCGGAAGACGAGGTAGCAGAGGAAGACGAAGTACAGACAGGCTGAGATGCCAGCCACGATGATGAAGCCCAGCTGAGGGGTGACTCAAGGAAGATCACGCAGTGTTTGTTCATTTTTGCTAAAATTTAGATTTTTTAAAAGTTCTAGTAAAGAATTTTACGGCACTTGTGACCGAATCAGATCATATAAGTGCCAAGATTAAAGGTGTTATAAATATACAAAGAAAAGAAGGTAGAGAGACAAGGATGATAGATGTACGATGATTGGAAAGAAAGAGTGAACCACACCAAAGCATCCGCCAACCACCAGCTTGCACATATGACAATAAGTCATTTAGTGCAGGGTTGAAGTTCGACCAAAAATGGAGACAATAAAGTTAGTAAAACATTGCACAAACTAGCGAAATGGACTCAAAGGGGAACAAAATATAATTGGTAACAATTTGAGGTGAAGAGAAAGATTTCAAGAAAGCATACCAAACTAGCAGAATTGATAAGAACAGACTCTGACATTAGAAAGTCACATTAAAATTTAGTGTGCAGAAAATAAGTTTTTGAAGAAAGCCGAAAGAGAAAACCTTGCAAAACAGAAAAACTGAATATGTGAAGGAGCACTGGCCATAGTCTCCATTCCATTCAGTCATCCAAATAAATCATAAGATTATTCAAATAAAGAGTCTGAAAGGAACAATTTAATTTGAACATAATATTGTACGCAAAAGTTGCCATTCAGATTAGCAAGTCAAAATTCACAAATAAATAGCCATCCTGTAGCTCTAACTTTTTATTCATAGGCTGGGTGGCAAATTTATATCATCCTTAATGTTTTACCCTTCCATAAACACAATTTAGATCATTTCTCGGAAGGGGGGGGGGGGGAGGCTCTATTAAACCTGCCTGTCTGGGCCAAGTCAGATAGAGAAGGCCACAGTGTACCAACAGACAGATGTAGATACTCAATGTCCTAGTCTCCCAGAGTGGGGAATCAAACTCACCTGTGTGCAACAGCAAAGAGCTAGAATTTTAACACTTTTGGTACTGTCAGCAACTTTAGTCACTAGGCCGTAGTACGCCCACATTACCACTGGCAACTTCAGTCGCCGACTCAAGCAAGCACACTAAACATAATCAAACAACCAACAGAGCCACTGCACTGAAGTAAATACCAAAGGAACTCTCTCTTTTTTTTTAGTAGAGGTTTTACGGTGCTCGCAACTGCATAAGGTCATATGAGCGCCAGAAGATTAGAGGTGTTACAAGAGAGTAACAAACATAAAAAAGAAGAAGTGAAGATAAGGACAATAGATGTTTGATAGGAAAGAAGAAGCAAACCACACCAGAGCACCCGCCAACCACCCACGAACTCTCTCTGTATGATAGCTGAATTGTTGATGAGCCTCTGTGAATTTTTAAAGCGTGTTTCTTGGGCTGCGAAGTTTTTTAAAAACTATTTTAAAATTCTACCATGGCTTCAGCGTTCTAAAGTGGAGCTGCACTTGAGGGTTTTTTTTACTATATGAGCCTTTGGTACTGTAAGTGTTAATCCAGAGAAGCAACTTAACATAACATAACTACAAACTCCATATAAACAAAGTGAAGGATACAGCAGCAATCGCCCCTACTTCAGACGACCAGATGCTGAAAAATGGATTGGTCAGCTGCACACCTCTGTGGAGGAAAGAGGATATCCTTTCATTACAACAGTCTATGGCAAGTCACCTCGACCACCTCTTGATTTAGTACGAGTTCTATGGCATGTGTTGGTCATATAAATAGGTGCTGAAGACTACAGGTGCTACAAGAGAGTAAAAAAGTAAAAGTTGTTCCCGCATCCGATCCGGACATTGGGGATAGCCTTGTTAGTGAGACAACTTCCTGGGCCGTCGGCATATAGTGGTAGGCCGGCCAGTTCCTTTCCACGCCGCCTTTACTTTCCCAACTCAAAGTCAGGTACCCATTACAGCTGGGTGGGCAGGAGGGAACAAAAAAAATCTGTGTCCGAACCGAGGCAAACACAAAAAAGAAGGAGGAGAGATTTAATAAAGATGTTTGATTTGTAAGAAGGAACAAACCGCTCCAGAACATCCGCCAACCACTCACTACAACCTCTACATTCCACAAACAACAAAGTTATGAAAAAACGCAAAATGCACAAGAGGTAAAAAGGCATAGACCATATCAGAAAAAAGGTGATCAAATAAAATACATTTCAACCTGCTCTAACGGCCACAGTACACTCCCTCCCTTGTATGGTTTCTTTTTTACATTATAACGACCACTGTCCAAGATGTCTGCTGCTTAAAACAAATCGCTTTTCTCTTTGACAATGAGTGGGTATCTAAGACAATTTGTGTGTATGCCTGGCGAAAGATCCCAGTAGTCGGAAATTTCGGACATTGAAACAAGAGCATATTCTTGTAGCAAATTTCCTGCAGAACACACCAATTTAAAAAATGTTTCAAATATCTTGATTAATTTTAAAGATGTGCCACATTTTGTAACATAGGTGTGAAAACAAAGTTTGGAGAAAACCCCAATTCCTGGCATATTTTTAACCTTTGGTGAAGTACAACAAGTTGCAAAAATAGCAAATAAAAAAATGTTTAGACTTAAAATAATACAAAATCCTTTTAATATGTAATTAAGAAATAATTAAATATGTTTTCTGATGGAACTAAATTTTTGACCGGTACGACTTTTTTGGCCTTTTCACCCCATTGCTAAAAATAGCTTTGCCAACAACTGAAACCTTTCTCCAGGCACACACACACATTGTAACAGTATTTAGCAACATCTCTGATCGCAGTTAAGAATAAAGCCATCAATAGTAAGATCCATAGCTGCCAAATTTTTAAAACAATAAAAAAACAACCCTCCCATGTGGAAGGTCAAGATGGTGGGCATCAGCCAAGAAACTCCCCTCCAAACCCTTTCTTTTTTCTTTTTATTTTTTTAGTAGGGGTTAGTTATGCTCGCAACAGCATAAGGTCAGATAAGCGCCAAGGGGTTGATGTCAACAGAGAAGTCCTTACAGTGAATCAGGCTTACTCTGCTCACCTCTCAAGCTTCAACAGCACAAAGTCTGCTTCGACTATCAAGGCACCCCCGAAATAGCGGGTAACAAGAGTGTGACAAACATACAAAAGAAGTAGAGGAAAATTACGATAGTAAGGATTAGGAAAGAAAAAGCAGCAGTTCCCAATTGCAGTTCAGGCACAGTTATGAGCATGGCATTGATAAATCAGCCCATTTACAATTCTACTGTGCATAAGAACATGTTAATGCTCCCCTTAGGGAATGGCCTACAGACACTTGCAATCTCCTATTGAAAAGCACTGAGCTGCAGGAGGATCAGAAATAATGAGCTGAAACTAAAGAGGCAATCTAACTATTCTAACAACTGTGCCAGTACTCTTTACCGCTTTATTAAAATAGCTAAGGAAGGCTACATTTCCATTGCTGCTTATTTGCCAGCATGATTTGTGTATTCAAGTCAGTAGCCATCAATGCAAAACAAGAGGCTCGTATTTGATAAAGATTAGTCAAATGAGGCCAAAGATTCAAGTCAACGCACCTCTCACACATGTCAAATATGAAGCAAGCAGCAGATGCCAGGATAACAACAGTCAGCTGTTTCCAGTATGCCTTCAGCTGGTTTCTTTCCACTTGGTCCTGAAATAAAGAAATAAAGAAGACATCTTTATGCTTTTATGTTTCTTCATACGGGTTTAAGGGAATAGGGGAGTGGAAGATAGCCCTAGAGAGTCACTTCTTAGATACAAAGGCAATTTCTGTCAGAACTCTATGGATATTGTAGATCTAACTGCAGGAGTAAAAACATCTACAAATTTATACATTTCACAAGACCAAAAGAAAAATAAGCACTTATTTTAAAAAAGACATCTCTAAGAAACAAGTGAGAGGACATTTCACAGACCATCATGTGTTCCCCCACAAAGATGAGCCAGAAGGAGAAGAGCATGGCGTAGAAGGCCCCGTCTCGGATGTCGTTGAGTAACGTCATGAACGGCATACTGACCACCAAGGTCAGCCACTCAATGGGGCCTGCATTTGGAACACACAGCCAAGAGGCAAAAATTAATAAGCTTTTGTCAAGGCTTAGTTTACTTTGAGTACGACTTTACTGTCAGCACTCGCAGCAAAATAAGTCGCACAACTGTTGAAGATTAGAAGTGTTAACTAAGAGTAATAACATATAGAAAAGAAGGAGGAGAGATAAGGACAATAAATGTAAGATAAGATAAGATAAGATACATCTTTATTGTCCAGATCCTGGCACATTGGTTTGGTATTCCACCACGAGTACACACACACACACGCACACACACACACACACACACACACACACACATACACACACACACAAACACACACACACGTGCACACACATGCACACACAAGTAGGCTTACAATCACATGCATAATATAAATGAGCAGCAATATAAACAATAATAATCGTAAGCTGTTTGATAGGAAAAAAGGAGCAAACCACACTTGCGTGCCTTCCAACCACCCACTTTAAGTAAAAGGAAGAACTGTAATAAAATTAGCTTAAGCAAAAAGAAACATATCTACATGACAACCATTTCTTAGAGATTGGAAAGAGCAGACCAGACAGACAGAAATAAAAGAGGACGAGTTGAGCAGCGCGACCTAGCCTCCTAATGTATGAAGGTCAGTGTGGCCAGTGAGGTTAAAAAGCTATTTGAACCCTAAGAAAAATTGCTTCTTGGATTCATTTTCCTCATTGTCTGCAAATCCAGTCTTGAAAGTTCTTTTTTTTTTTCCTTCAGCATTGGCAATTTTGTGAGGAGCAATACTAGAAAACACACAATATGTTCCAATACAAAAAACGACTTCTGTACTCAGAACCTCAAAAACGTATTAAAAACGTCATTCATACTGGTTGGCAGCTATGTTATTGGAAGGGACAAAAAAACAGTACAAAGAACTTACAATTCATTATGGACAGGATGATTCCCAAGGAGAAAAGTGTTCTGAAATACAAGGGAAACAAATTTTTAAAAATTTAGTCTTGTCTGCAAAAGAAGCACACAGACACAATAAAAGATTCAGTCTTTAAAAAATAGCAATACAGACAAGTTTTTGGGGGAATTTTGAAGTGTAAATAATAGGTCATATCAGTGCCACAGTGTAGAGATGTTAATAGAGAGTAACACCCAAAAAAAAAAGGAGGAGGAGAGATAAAGATGACAACGTTTGATAGGAAAGAAGGTGCAAACCACACCACAGGGTGACTGCTAAACTGACTTCACAATTTTCCATTGCAAAAGACTTGGTAAAAAGTGACTGGTCACCTCACTTATTTTTTGTGTGCGAGCTGCGGGAAGGACATAATGGTCAAAATGCTTCCCTCCCCAGCAGCTGAAAATGTTTTGTTACCTTCAGGTCAACTTGAGTAAACAACAGTGGGTGGCACCTACTTGCAAGGGGAGAATGAAAAAGGGAGAATGAAAAGCAGCTGTATGATACAGGTGGCCGTCACGGCAGGTTCGACAGTATTTGAGAACATCTTGCATTTTCTCAGGTCTTTCCTGGGGCAATTAACAGATTTCCTCATATTCCTAGGAGCATTTGTGGGTCTCGGCAATTTCAATTGGGTAAATCAAGAGGCCTCACTGTGACCCTGACACTAGAGTACCTGCCAAGCACCCACTTTAGTTAGCAGGAAGAGCAAGAGAGATAGAGGCTGAAAGGGGACAGAGGCTGAAAGGAACAAATACTACCAGCGACACCCTCCAACTACCCTCTTCATCTTTTTACACATAGAAAATATCAACAAAAAAATAAAACCAGCAGAATGTCGTTTTGTCTGGTGTTGTAGATTTTTTTTTTTCTGTAAGTGTTTTGCAGCGCTCGCAGCTGCATAAGGTCATATGAGCATGTGGGACACATTAAACATTTTCAGTTGGTAAGCAATTTTGATTTTGCCAAGGTGGCAGCCGAAGCCTACTCTTATCGATTTTAGACAACCCAAGGATCTTTAACGTGCGCAACTTGCACATGGGACCTCCGAGATTTTTCACCCTTGTCTGAGAAGGCTAGGTGTAGATCTTTCCTACCAGAAGATCAGGGTTGTGGCTGAAAGACAGCAGTAAAAAGGACCAAGGTGTAGCAGTAGAGAGGCTGCAGAAGAGTCAGGAGCCCAGAGGAGGGGGCAAAGGAGGAGAGGGGCTGGGGGGCAGAAAGTGGAGACGAAAGCAGACGACAGAACATTGCTAGAGAGCATGAAAAGAGGTGAAAAGAGACAATTTTAGAGAAGAAAATTTTTACGTCGCTACCAGGATTCAAACCCGCAACCTTTGAATGAGAGGCGAACACCTTAATTAACCTCTAGGCCACGAGAACACCCGGTGTTGTAGACTGTACTGAATAAAAGGGAGAAAGCCCATATATCAACAACGTCGGACAACATCCAACATTGAAACCAACAACAAAGACATCCGCATCACTGATGACAACAACAATCAATACAATATGGACAACAACATTGAAATCAATACCAACGACATCAAGATCAACAATAATAAAAACATCCACTATCAGAATGACTATTGATATCAACATTAACAATAACAACAAGAGAAAAAAAAGGGCACTGACCTCTCTGTCAGATTGGTAGCCCGTCCTTCAGTCAGGACACGCTGCCAAAACCAAAGGAGCACGGCCACCACTGCCGGGAACAGGACTGTCTTGATGGAGAACCAGACTTTAGTGAAGCCACCGTTTTGGAAGATAACCTGTGGTCAATTGGAATATAACCAAATATAAGGCACTTAAAAGTCTCTTCGAGCAAAGAGTAACATTTAACACAATAATGGTCATTGAGTGCAGGAAAAAAGTATGACAGACAGAAAACAAAAAAGCAAAGAGTATGAAAAATGAACAGAAATAGCAGAAGTTAAAATTTTAAAAAAGAAGCAGGGCCTCCTGCTGGCACCATCCCACCACCTACCCAAGTATGATTTGGGATCCCTTTCCCGCTTTTGGATTAAAACAATGTTAGGAAGTAAATATGGAAAAAAAATAAAAAAAGAAACCTTGAAATAAAATAAAAGGCAAAGGAAAAGAAAAGACAGTCATAATAGATATACAAAATTATTACAAAAATTCCACAAACCTTCTGTTCAAATTTGATCAGAGTTAAAGAGAAGCACATTGACACAATAAATGTCTTTCAGTTTTATAAAAAAAACAAAAAACAAATGCAAACAAAGCATCTTCTATTTTCTACCATTTAAATCTATTTTTTCCATTACAACGCAGAACACATGAACCGTGAACAAACGCGTGATGGGAACAGACCAGAACAACAATGGTTTTTTGAGCATCCAAGAAGAGAAATGAGTGCTGAATAATGATTGCTGATGTCCATTTCAAACCTGGCATCCGAAGCAGAAGAACTTACCACCATACTGATGTGGTTTGTTCCTTCTTTCCTATTAAACATCTATCCTCCTTTTCTCTCTAAACATCTCTTGTAACACCTCAAATCTTCGGCACTAATAATGAACTTCTGGTGTTGCAAGTGCCGTAAAATTCTTACTAAAACAAAACAAACTTACCACCACAGCGAGATCATCCAGCTGTCCTATGATGTTGATATCAGTCCTCTTGTCAATGGGCAGCCGGATGTTGATCAGGTAGAAGTCGTAGAACACAGTGCCCAGTTCAAAGAAGGGAAGCAGATCACACTGGTAACGCTTTCCATCCTGTCGCTGAAAGAGAAATGATTTGGTTTCCAATATACTTGTTACTTACTTTTACTTTTTCATCCTCTGTTGCCGTTAAGCGTCAAGGGGAGACGCAGTTTTCTATGGTAGGCCAGCTCTG